>NW_012113586.1:4213822-4323697 GCF_000951035.1 Colobus angolensis palliatus | reverse complement strand
TCTTCAATATGGAGAATTAATGACTCACTCAGTTAAGCTTTATCTACTGACTTGGAATTTGCCTGCTTTTCATGTGGCTTGTTCCAAGCTAGCTACACCTTGTATCAGTTATATCATTGATGGTTCACCATGGTAATATCATAAAAGTCTTTCTAATTGTTTCCAAAGTGCAAGACCCTTGCCTTAGCTCCTTAGCCAATTAGTTAAATTTAATCCCTTTGGTGGACGGAGTGCAGGAGAGGTCAGGCTGCTGCTACTATCTCATTTCCAGTTGGCTCCCCCTGTCTCCTTTTGCCAATCTCATGATCTATTGGATTGTTCCAAAACCTGAAGTGCAATATTTCACAGAAGAGAAAAAAATCACCTGAAGAGGTCACTTCAGTTCTTTTAGCAGTGCAGGCATATATTAGCTAGCATGCAGGCAAGGTTCCAAGCAAGACAATTCCTCATGGAAATTCTTGCCATTTTCACAGGATGCTGTATTTCTCTATTTTTAACAAAAGAACACCATTGTCTGGGGATGACAAAAGGTTTGACTTACATGAAAAAAGAAAGTTACATCAATGCCAATAAGAGTGAAGCCTACTGATATAATCAATTTTCTTGTCAAGGTACAGGTGGTTATACTGTGACTAGAAAACCATCAAAATCATCCTACTCTGGCTGACCAGGTTGTTGTTTAATTGAGGGTGCTATCTTATGGCAGGAAGCAGAGAGTGAACTATGCCAGTTGAGTGGTTTGTGTGTGTGTGTTTTGTTTGTTTGTTTTTTGGTGGGTGAATACATGTGTGACCAGCTTTGAGAAAAACAATGTTCAAAAATTAAAAATTAATAGTTGGGAACTTAATCAGGAATGGATTATGTGTATTTCAAAAAGAATTTGCCACAGTTTAAATACTGAGGACCCAGGACTTAGAGAATCTGAGAGGAGATGGAGATGCTTTGAGGGAAGCTGCTTGTTAGCCAGGGGTCTCAGAAAGACAGCACCTACAGGGAGATAACATAGTCCAGAGTCTGTTTCTTGGCTTTGTAGATCCAGAAGCTTAGTCTGGAAATAACAGAGTTGATGGGGCTCTGCGGGGACTGACTATCACTAATCTAACTCATAAGAGCCCAAGGTATAATAACCTAGTTGCCTTTTTGTTGGTTTAGTATGGAAACTCTCTTTCCATTAATTATTTAGCAAATTTTATTAAATGCCTACTATGGGCTCAAATTCCCTGCCTCATACATTCCCTGTATATACATGCTACATACATTCTAGAGGGGAAGAGATATAAGTAAATAAGTATTTGATATATCAGATAATAATATGGGCTGCCAGAAAATTAAGGTAGACTAAGGGGAAGAGAACGGGTTGAGGTGGAAGTGAGGGTAGGGGGTTCTTCCTATGTCACCTAGGAATGCCAGGTAAGGTCTTTCTCATAAGGAGACGTCTGAGCAGAAACCCGAAGGAGCTAGATGCAAAGATATGTGCAGGAGGGGTAGTCCCATCAGAGTACCAGCAAGTGAAGAGGCAGCTATGTGCTTGATGTGTTCAGGGAACTGCAAGGAGGTCAGCGTGGCCGCAGAGAAAAGAGGCAGAGGGAATAAAGTCAGAGTGGTAGCCCCGCAAATCCCTTGCAAATCCCACTGCTTTACTGATAACGCTTCATGCTTGGTGCTGAACATCTTTGGCTCTGCCTTGACTCCTGTGAGAAGTCTCCCCAAAGGAGGCATCAGAAGACTTGGTGAGCCTACCCAAGGCAGGAGACATTATAAATCCATGTGAGGCCAGGAGAGACCAGATTGTGTGCTGAACAGGCAATAAAACAGTAACTCGAGCTACTCGAGAGGTAGAGGTGGAAGGATTGCTTGAGCCTGGAAGGTCAAGGCTGCAGTGAGCTGTGATCATGCCACTGCACTCCAGCCTGGGCAACAGGGTGAGACTGTCTCAAAAAAAAAAAAAAAAAAAGTAGCAGAAAGGAAGTCAGTGTACAAGTACTTGGCAGATGTGATGTTGGGAGCATGTTTTCTTCTGATTGTTTTTCTTTGTTCTCAATGAAATCAGCAACAAAATTATCAGTTGAGATTGAGAAATGTGTGAAGGAAGGTGTCAGAAGTTTGAGGGAAAAGATTATGCAAACGACCGTTGTCTTGGATGGTAGGGAGAGTCGATGATCTAGAGCAGTGGCTCCCAAAGTGTGATCCCAGAACCTACAGCATCAGCATCAGCATCACCTGAGAACTTGTCAGAATTGCAGATTCTCAGGCCCCACTCTGGACCTACTGAATCAGAAGGTCTGTGGCCAAGCCCAGAAATCTGGGCTTTTACAAGTTCTCTAGGTGACTCTGATGCACCCTTAAGTTTGAGAATCACTAGTCTAGGAAAATATAGTATGATTGCAACACAGCATTAAGAGAATTCTTGAGGTTGGTGGTCATGAATTTATAGTGTAACCAGTCAATGTACTTTATCCAAGCCAATGCTGATCATTCATCCCTGCTTCCAGCAATTAGATTAAGAATGGACATATAACCCTATTCTAGCTAACATGGCAGGAGAAAAAGTCTGCAGGCAACGCTTCCAGTGAGGATTTCTTTAATCTTAAAAATCAGCCCAAAGAAGACACGGTCCCTTTTTGCTGCTGAGTTTTGTGGTATGAGGATGTGGTACCTGGAACCGTGGCCGCCGAGGAAGTAAGCCTGAGGACAGAACTGAGCGGCGAGGAGGGTAGAGTGGGAAGATGGAAAGAACAGGGATCTCTGGGGACATTGTAGAGCCACTGGACTTACTCAGAGCTTCCTAGCCTCTGGGAGTTATGCGAAGTAGCATGTTCACACGCAGTCTCACCATCCTTAGCTGTAAAATAGTGGTGATAATAGCCACCTCCCACAACTGTTACAAAGACTAGGGGAAAATCCTGTCTTTGAAAATAGTTTGTAACATTGTGAAGCATGATACAAATGTAAATTGCAAATGTAATTTCCAATAGGGCATTGGTATTTTCATTCAAATGATACACATTTCATTTATACACAACATTCCAGAAAGTGAGGTATTTTGGTGGTGGAGGTGATAACGCATGTGGAGCTTCCTTCGGGCTTAGGGTTCTCTAGGACCATGCGGACTGTCCTGTGTTAATCCAACAGGACACCAGCCCAGCCTGGGACTTCACAGACTGAGGCGCTGGTGTAGTAAATACAAACAAGTGTCACTCACTGGCTCAGCATGCTGGGGGCCATCTGCAGCCCACCTCAGCAAAACAGAACCTGAAAGCAGGTGAAAATAATAAATTACACAACCAATAGCACTGCCACCCCTTGATGCATCAACATCTTTTACTTCTTTCTAAGTTTCTCAGTCCCTTTCAACTCTCTCCCTAAGATGACAAAGTTCATTCTGCCCGCATGCCCCTTCCATAGCAGGCAACACTACCTTTGCCGCAGCAATCTTCCCTCCTTGGCAAGGTGTGGGTGCGCCCTTCACCCTCCATATTGAGGCCCCAGATGCCCTGCCCAGAGTTTGTTTCCCCAGCAGGTCCCTCCATGTGACCTACTTCTCTCTTTGCCAATTAGTGCCTTTGGAGACTTTGCCTGGACCATCTCATGTTCCTGCCCATTCAGCAGCAAAAGGAGTTCATCTTATTCCCTTAGTTATGGTTAAGGCTCACATTCAAAACCCTGGTTAAAAATTCATTATCTTTGAACCCAGCTCACAGATTCCATTATGCAAACATTGTCTGTGCATTGGGCTTTGAGGAAAGTGGTGCCCTTTGATCTGTATAATCTTCAAGTTTAGCCTGGTCAGGTCACCCTTGGCAGAAGGATCCTCTAGGTCCGCAACAAACAGGTCCACACTTAGGTGTTGGCATGTTGAATGGTATTTTGTCATTTCACTGCTTTACTGATAACGCTTCATGCTTGGTGCTGAACATCTTTGGCTCTGCCTTGACTCCTGTGAGAAGTCTCCCCAAAGGAGGCATCAGAAGACTTGGTGAGCCTACCCAAGGCAGGAGACATTATAAATCCATGTGAGGCCAGGAGAGACCAGATTGCGTGCTGAACAGGCAATAAAACAGTAACAGTGAAACAATAAAACAATCCTCCAAGGGAACAGGATACACAGCCGTACACAGCAGACAGGTGACCCACGGACTGTTGGAAACCTGCCTGAGGGACTTCAGCCTACCATGAGTGTGTCTCCCCACATCTGTTTGCAAAGCACCAGTCAGAACAGGTTGGCACAGGATGTCACCTGGATATGAGAGCCACCCCATATTCTGGGCACCTGCAGGGACCACTGGCTATGCTTCAAGGGACCAGCTTGCTCTTTTACAGAATTGAATTGTGCCCTCTGTGGAACCATGATTGGCTAGGATCCCTTGCAGGTTACCTTAAACTGGGATCTCTACACAAACTTGGTGAAGGGTATCTAAGAGGGGGCCTGGCATCTCTAGGAACACCCTGGATAGGTGTTTGGACTCTGTGCTCTCTTTTTGTTTGAGACAAGATCTCACTCTGTTGCTCAGGTTGGAGTGCAGCGGTGCAACCATAGCTCATTGCAGTCTTGAATTCCTGGACTCAAGCAATCCTCCTGTCTTGGCCTCCCAAAGTGCTCGGATTACCAGCATGAGCCACTGCACCCGGCCTCTGTGCTCCTCTACTAGACCCTGAGCCACATGAGAACGAAGGCCATGCTTTATTTATCAGTATACCCAGTCACCAGGGGTGACCCAGAGCCTGACACAAGTCTATTCTCAGTGAAAGTTTGCTGAATTGAAGGCCTAGACTATGAGTGGACAGATATTTTCTGTAAATGGCTCAAGAGTAAATACTTCAGACTTTCTGGGCCAGATGGTTTCTGTCACCGTCCTATTTTAACTGTAAAAGCAGCCATAGATAACATGTAAACAAAGGAGTGGGGCTATGTTCTGATAAAACTTTTAAAATAGACATTGACATTTGAATTTCATGTAGTTTTCACATGTCACGAAAGATTCTTCTTTTGATTTTTTAACCATTTAAAAAAGTGAAAACCATTCTTAGCTTAAGAGCTATGCAAAAACAAGCAGATTTGGTCCATGGGGTGTAACTTATTAACCCCGGGTCCAAAGCATCAAAAAGGTGCACTTTCTGTTTCCAGTGGGTGATCAACATAGGCCTTCCATGCACACTTTTTGATCACTTAACAGCCATTGGGGTGTGCAGTGACCCTGAGTGCGTACACACACACACACACACACAATTATCCAACACATGGCCATTGTTCTGGACACCAGGGTGTGAGATGGGCAGACTCCAGATTGCCATGGTAACTGGGAATATGACTGCTTCTAGGTAAGAGAGCAGAAACTGTAGATTGTCAGCAACTTGAGGCTGATTTATCTTTCTACCTCCTCCCCCAACCATCACTCCAGTGCATATTACACAAGGGTGGGAAACCATAAATTAGTAAAGCTGGCAGAGAGATGTGTAGCAAGGAGAGGTAAGTGACAAGAAAAGGATTTCTAATGTTGGCAATGCTCCCTCTGAACTTTTACATTTTTTAGTGTATTTTAATTTGTCAGGCTCTTTCATACATTTTACCTCATATATTCTTCACAATCCTAGAAGGTATAATTCACCTCTGAGGAAACTATAGTCGAGAGAGTTTTGGACATGGGCTTACTTAAGGCATGGTCTTTAAGTAGAAGAGCCAAGACTGAGATCCAGGTATTTTTATCCAAAGTGTCTGTCCATGTATTCAGTAAACAAGTTTTGAATGTATTGAATATCATGCACCGTGAAATAATATGAATAAAATGTAATTTATGTCCTCCGGGGGTCACCATCTAGTGCCATGGTTCCCACACCTGTCTTATTGTTGGTTCCCTGCCAGAGATCTCTTTAATGCAGATTCTCAGGCCTAGATGTGATGGACTGCATCTGGATCTGGATCTCTGGTTGGGGCAAACACTTTATGGGGCAAACGCTATAGGCCAAGCACCCTTCCTCACCTCTATCTGCTCTAACCCGGTGTGTCAGTTGGGGAAAGGCTGACTCCAGACCACGGAAGAAGTTCAGGCAGTCCTGACCTGTAGGGGGGCAATTCTAGAATAGGATTTAGAGTTTGGGCCTGTTAGGGAATTCCAGGTAGTCTCCAGATCCACTTTCAAACATCTGAATCTCTCATTCCAGAAGCAGAATTCCTGCTGCAAATTTCTCACACTGAGTTTGAATTTGGTATGGTGGCATAGGAAAGTGAGAAAAGCTTGAGATTCCAAGGAAAAAGCCTCAGGTTTACGTAATAATGAGCACATTACCTAACCTCTTTGAACTTCCATGTCCTGGTCTGAGGCAGACAATAGTAGCCATGTTTCCCCCCACCCCCCACTGCAAAGGAAGCAGCACAGGAACCTGTGCAGTGCTGTCACACCAGGGAGTTCTGCCACCCTCCCCATGTAGGTCTGCTTTGGGGTTGGGCAGTCATGGAGTGGCCTGCAGTGTTCTAGGTCGGGTAGACCAAGGTGTTGCCTGTGGATGCTGGATTACTTTCTCAGAAAAACCAGCCTGTCCCAAAGCAAGTGCCCCAACATCTTGTAAGATGAAGATGAGCCTGCATTCTCTTCTGCAGTCAGTGTTAAAAGTGAACTCACTCTGCAGAGGAACACAACGTGAAATTCACATTTGATCATTCAAACTGTCCTAGAGCTCAGTTTCCCAATGTATTTTGTTGGCAAGTGATATCTGGGGGACAGTTTTAAGCTTGCAATCTGTCCTTATTTATGTTTTCTTTGCTGTCCTCCCTTCAGAGTTTTGGTTTGGGTGACCCTCAGGTAAGTTCCCTGGAGTGTGATCTAAAGTTGCCACCTCTTCTCCTCACCCAGGAGGGCAGAGGCCCTGTCCACCATCTCTTGTGGGCTCCCTCTTTCCTCCTGAGCTCCGCGCACTCCTCTGCGAGAGCACACCCATCTCAGGGGGTCACTTGGCTTTTTCTCTCTGGATAGGGGCTTGTCTCATTTCCATGGTTTCTTAACAGTTAGAAGTGCTTTATATTTAATACTTGGATTTTAATTCCTTCAAATAGGCTTTGGAATTATTTATTTTGTTGCTGATGAATCTTTCTTCTGGTCTAAAAGTATGAAATCCCTCCCTGTTTTGGGATTTACAGCCTGCCTTTTTTAGGTTCACAAAGCTTTTCCATTAAAGGTTTTTCTTCTCTGCCAATATTTATTGCTGGAGTCACTGTTTGCCCAGAAGCTACTGTCTGCTGCATCTTCTGGGAAATGAAATTTATGTCTCCTGGCACTGATGGGGGTGACATCACCAAGTGGCATAAGCCCTGGGTCCAAGTCTCCCAGTGGATGGCAAGCATGGGAGAGGGAGGGAATGGACTGGGTTACATAAAACAGACACCATCTACCTCTTCCTTTCCTGCCCCTCCCTGCACCATCCCACCCACCACTCATACTGATAGTATCATTATATATTAATAGGATCTGTTAAAACTGACCCCCATCCTTAAAATTAGTACTAAGGGACTGGGGTCAGTAGTGGAGAGGAGGGTAGGACCGAAGTGTCTGTTCGAAGGGCAACAGCTGTGCCTTCCCTTTGTGGCAAGTCACCCTCATATGAGCCACGTGGCACATTTTCAAAGCCTGTTGACAGCTGAGCTAACTAAGGCACAGTGATTCAGAATTTTGCTAGTTCATAGCAGAACCAAGTTGGAACCTAGCTCTTCAAACTCAGTCTCTGCCGTGGCATGTGTCCTGAAAAGGTGTGATTGCAGCTCTTAGCCTCAGCCCCTCTCCCACCTGCCTCACGTGAAAGTCACCGCCAGGCTCCAACACAAGCTGGCCCACAATAACGAGACAGAAAATGCCTATGCAGCATTTTGCTGGGTACATATGGCCTCTACCCACTCTCCTCTCTTTCCCTATTTTGTCAGCTTTCTCCTGGTTCTATTTTTTCCAAGGAGTCTTGGGGCCATCTCTACATCCTCAACTCCCATTTGCTTCTCAATCTAATGCACTCTCCTCTGCTTTTGCTCTCCACACCCCACCTGAACTGACGAACAATCTCCAACTGCCCAGCTCAATGGATAGCCTGGGGTCTAGGGCCAACGTAATGAGTGTGGTATCCACATAGTCGCACAGGGCCCTGGACTCAGAAGGGCCCCACATTTGGTTTAATGTTCCACCGTTGTTGTCTTGAAATTCTTAGTAATTTTTGAACCAGAGATTTTGCATTCTCATTTTGCACAGGACCTCACAAATTACGCAGTTGATCTTATTTGAGTCTTTAAAAAATGTAACTTCTGTAACAGAAATCCAAGTTTTTTCAGTCAACCTAAGGACCCCTTAATCTCAGGGAGAGGCCCTTCCTTAGCCTCAGAGGATGAGCCTACGTGATTAAAACAGTGATGGAATCTCAAGACTTCTGATCAGAAATTGATCTAGAGATGATGATATGATCTAGATCTCATAGAAGAAAGGAAAATAAAAGCTTATTCTGGGTAAACCTTTGCATTTCTGTAGCAAATGGACTTGCTTAGTTGGCCTACTCCTTACCCTTTTGCCTCTTCCCACTTTTCTTACTGGGGATGTGGGCACAATATCTGGAGGTGCAGCAGCCATTTCATGACGTGAGGAAGAATCCAACACATTACAAATGGAAAAGAGAAAGCTAGGAGAAGCTGGATCTCTCATAGCACATCAAGAACCATCAAAAGCCCTTAAAGTCATTGTTGTGGATTTTTCTTTTTCATTGCAGTTAAAGATTTTGTAACTTCAATGACTTCTTGGCAGCATTTACTACAGTGTTGTCCATTCCCTCCTCTTGAAACAGTCTTTCCTTGACACTCATGACACCATCTCAGCTGGGTTTTCTCATCATTTCTTCTCCTATTCCTCCTCCTCAGCTCAGTCTTTGATGATGCTATCCTGAAAGATTTTGTGTTCTTTTATTCCTCCCTGGGCATCTATTGGGTACCCCTGTGTGTTGGGCTTCACACTAAGTGCAGCAGTTGGAGCCTTGAAGACAGACTCTCCCATGGAGCTTGCACTGTGTCCCCAGTTCACGGCCCCAACCACGGCCCACTCTCCTCCTAAGCAATATCCTTTACTTCCGCAGCTTTAACCACATGTAGGGGTTTCATTCCGGGGCAGCGCTTCACATTGATATACCTTATTCATCAACGGTCAACAAATCCTCCTGGAAAGAAAAGAAAGAAGAGACCGAACTGTCCTTGATAAGTCAGTTATGAAGTCATCTTTACTCCATATTTCCAGCCGATATAGAGAGGACATAAAAGGCCTGGCCACCTTTTATCACTCCTAAGCTCCAATTTTATTTTTCTACACTACTCAGCCATATTAGGGGATTACACACTAGTAAAGTCCCCTAACGGAATCCTGCCATATGTGGGAATTTTCTTTTATTTTCCGTAAAAGGTAGTGAAAGATCCCATCGAATTTAATAGTTATGGTACTGTCGGTGCTGCCAGCCCCTTACTCACATGCAAACCATGGCAGAAAACAATAAGACAGGCACCAGGAAGAGAATATGTGTCAAATTCCCCCAGAGCTCTAGCAAAAGAAGACTGCTACTATTGTTAATAGCATTTGTTTTTTAAAAATGTGCTTCATTTGGGGCTAGTTTAAAATGAAAGAGTTTAAAATAAAATGGCAGCCCACTGATTTATGAGAATTTCACATAAAGGTATAACGCAAATGACAGAAAGCAATTTATCCACAAAAATGATTATAATTTACTTATGATAACAAAACACTGAGAAGCAACTTTACTTATTATTATCCATGTAATTCACTACATTCTTACATTAAAGGAGAAAGACTATATGATCTTCCTGACTAATGCTTAAAAATCATGTGTTAAATGTCAAAGACTATTCCTAACAAAAGTTTTTAGTAAACCAGGGATAAAAGGAAAGTTCTTAATTTGTTGATGATATTAACAAATGTTAACAAGAAACCCACAACAAACATTACACTAAACAAAGAAATGTAAGAAGCCTTTTCATCAGAGTTTGGAAAAACACTCTACAGTACTTCAGAGTTGGGACTATGGTTACAAGAGTGAGGAACTTACCTGAGGTACAAAATTTGAGAAAGTGCCCATAAACTCAATAAATAAATAACATTTTAACGCAATATTTTAAAAAATCCAAATTAATGCAAAAAATCCCCGGAAGAAAAAAATATACAAGTATTAAAGACAGGATCAGTAAAACTGATTTCTCCTTTTGCTTCCAGCTTTGATGCAGCTCTAATAATCATTAAAATCTTTTTCGTCTTGACTGCAGAGCCTTCGGTGCCTCCCTAAATTTTGTGCCCAAGCCAGTGCCTCTCTCGCCTCATCTCAATTCTAGTCCTGGGGTATTTTTCAAGTTTTGGCTGATGTAACGTGACAAAAATATGTGACAGCAGGCAAAAATATTGTAGAAGAGGCAAATCTATTATTACTTGTAAGTAAGCTTGCAGTGAGTCAAATCCTGACTTCAGCCATCACTGTGTAATCTTTGGCGTATCGCTTAAACTCTCAACTGCAAATGGGGATAATAATAGTGACTACCTCATAAAGTGATGGCTGGAATTAAATGAGTTCATGTATGTACAGTGCTTAGAAGCCTATCAGAGAGTAAGCACACTGTAGTTTTATCTATTACATTTATCTACCTAGAATATCCAAGAAAAACAATTGAAAAAGTATTAGAACCATTTCAGAAAACATAAAAATTAACAGCCTTTCTACACATGCACAGTGTCGAATTAATAAATATAATGTAGAAAAAGATGCCTACACATAGCAACTAGGATTATTAACAACTGGGGAATACCTTTATCAAGATATGTGCAAGATCTATGTGAAGAAGCTATCGTCTTCCATGGAAGATCATGAAGAAGACCTGAGTAAAAAGAGTGACATGGCAGATTTTTGCATAGAAGCTCTCAATATTGTAAAGAGACAGTGGTTTCCCCTAAGTTAGTCTGTATTTAGTATAACCCCCATCAAAATTATGACAGCAGTTTCCAACCAATTTTGGAATCAATCAATTTTGGTTGATTCTAAAATTCATCTATTGTGTGCAAATAATCTCGTGCAAAGATTGTGTCAAGAAAATCTTGTGCTATGAGATCTTAAATATACTACAAATTTATGGTAATTAAAACAGTGTGGTGCTGGCACAGTAACAGGATAACTAAAAAGAAGGCACAGAAACATTTATGTATGGAAATTATCATTTAGCCGTGGGAATTAGTATATGCTAGAAGTATCATTTCAAGTCACTGGGAAAGGATGAACAAGTCAGTATGTGGCACTGGGACAATTTGCTCTCCTTTCGCAAGAAGAGTAAGTGAGATCCCCAGCTCACACCATACCCTGAAATAAATCTCCAACCAATCAAAGGTTTAAATGTAAAATAAGAATAAGACATGAAAGTACTAGAATATACAAGAGAATTTAGTTTTCATTAATGTATGGAACAGTTGCACATGGAAAACATTAACTAAATACATGTTGAGCAAATACATTAACAAATCTAGATGTAAGAAGGGCCTTTCTCTGCAAAACACCAAATCCTAAAGCCATAAAGTAAAAGATAGACTATGTAATCTTAATGACTTAGAATGAAAGAAATCCATAAATAAAGCTAATTTTCAACCAACAGCCTGGGAGAGAAAACATTTTTACATTACCTAATATTCAAAAAAACTTATATGCAGTCTTACTGAAAGCACTCCTATAAAGTACTAAGAAAAAGAAAACAATCTAGAGGAAAATCGGCTACTCAGAAAAGAAGAAATGTAAGTGTTCAATATATGTGTGAAAATATCTTCAACCTCAGTAATCAGAGAAGCGCAAATGAAAAGAAAATATCATTATCAACCTAAGATTGTTAATATTCATTGTAATCGCAGGCAAAGGAAAATGGTCTTCTACTGGAGTGTTCTGTGTATTGTTTTGTTTTGTTTTGTTTGTATTTATTTGTTTGTTTATTTTGAACTGGATTCTCACTCTGTTGCCCATGCTGGAGTGCAGTGGCACGATCTCAGCTCACTGCAACCTCTGCCTCCCGGGTTCAAGCGATTCTCCTACCTCAGCCTCCTGAGCAGCTGAGATTACAGTCGTGCACCACCATGCCGAGGTAATTTTTGTATTTTTAGTAGAGACGTGGTTTCCCCATGTTGGCCAGGCTGGTCTCGAACTCCTGACCTCAGGTGATCTGCCCCACTCAGCCTGCCAAAGTGCTGAATTACAGGCATGAGCCACCGTGCCTGGCCTATTTTTTTATTTTTTGAAATCTTTTATTTTCAATTTTTGTGGGTACATAGTAGGCATATATATCCATGGGGTACATGAGATACTTTAATACAGGCATGCAATGCATACTAATCACATCAGGGTAAATGAGGTATCCATCACCTCAAGCATTTATCCTTTGTGATATAAACATTCCAATTATACTCTTTTAGTTATTTTAAAACATGCAGTTAAATTATTATTGACTAAAGTCACCATGCTGTGCTAGCAAACACTTGATCTTATTCATTCTTTCTATTTTTTTGCACCCATTAACCATCCCCACCTCCCCCTCCACCTTGTTCCACTACCCTTCCCAGCCTCTGGTAACCATCCTTCTATGCTCTATCTCCATGAGTTCAGTTGTTTTAATTTTTAGCTCCCACAGTTAAGTGAGAATGTGCAAAATTTGCCTTTCTGTGCCTGGCCTCTTTCACTTAATATAATGATATTCTTTGGTTGTCTTTGCTTTCACCTACCATTTCCCTCATCCTCTTAACCCTCCGCCCAACATCTGAGAAGGGCCTACAGTAGGAATTTATGTTTAATACACATTTAATAGGCACCTAACATGTATCAGAGTTAAAAGTACAGTGATGCACACACTCCCAGCCTTTGTGAAGCTTACAGCTGACTGATGGAGAACAACAATTAAACAAGCAATAACAACAGAGTGTGATAAGTGCCATCAAGTTCCATTAATGTTGTTGTAAATGATAGGATCTCATTCTTTTTATTGCTGAATAGTACTCCATTGTGTATTTGAACCACATTTTCTCTATCCACTCATCTACTGATGAACACTTAGGTTGTTTCCCAGTCTTGGCTATTGTGAACAGTGCTGCAGCAAGCATGGAAGTGCAGGTATCTCTTTGGTATGTGGATTTCCTTTCATTGGGGGATATACTTAGTAGTGGGATTGCTGGATTGTATGGTAGCTCTATTTTTAGTTTTTGGAGGAACCTCCAAACTGTTCTCTATAGTGGTTGTACTAATTTGCATTTCCTTTCCCCCACATCCTTGCCAGCATTCGTTATTGCCTGTTTTTGGATAAAAGCCATTTTAGCTGGGGTGACCTGATATCTCATTATAGTTTTGATTTGCATTTCTCTGATGATCAGTGATGTGGAGCACCTTTTTCTATACCTATTTGCCATTTATATGTCTTCTTTTGAGATATGTCTATTCAGATATTTTGCCCATTTTTAATCAGATTATTAGATTTTTTCCTATAGAGTTGTTTGAGCTCCTCATATATTCTGATTATTAATCCCTTGTCAAATGGATAGTTTACAAATATTTTCTCCCATTCTGTGGATTGTCTCTTCACTTTGTTGATTGTTTCTTTTGCTGTGCAGAAGCTTTTTAACTTGATGTGATCTCATTTGTCCATTTTTGGTTTGGTTGTCTGTACTTGTGAGGTATTACTCAAGAAATTTTTGCCTGCTCCAATGTCCTAGAGAGTTTCCCCAATGTTTTCTTTTAGTAGTTTCATAGTTTGAGATCTTAGGTTTAAGTCTTTAATCCATTTTGATTTGATTTTTGTATATGATGAGAGATAGGGGTCTAGTTTCATTCTTCTGCATACATATATCCAGTTTTCTAGCACCATTTATAGAAGAGACTCCTTTCCCCAATGTATGTTTTTGGCACCTTTGTCAAAAATGAGTTCCCTGTAAATGTATGGATTTTTTTCTGAGTTCTGTGTTCTGTTGCAATGGTTTATATGTCTGTTTTTAAGCCAGTACCATGCTGTTTCGTTACATAGTATAATTTGAAGTCAGGTAATGTGATTCTGCCAGTTTTATTCTTTCTGCTCAGGATAGTTTTGGCTATTCTGAGTCTTTTGGAGTTCCATACACATTTTAGGATTGTTTTTCTCTATTTCTGTGAAGAATGTTACTGGTATTTTGATAGGGATTGCATTGAATCTGTAAATTGCTTTGGGTAGTAAGGATATTTTAACAATATTTATTCTTCCAATCCATGAACATGGAATATTTTTCCATTGTTTTGTGTCCTCTTCAATTTCTCTCATAAATGCTTTATAATTTTCATTATAGAGATCTTTCATTTCTTAAGTTTCCTAGGCATTTATTCTATTTGTAGCTGTTGTAAATGGTGTTATTTTTAAATTTCTTTTTCAGATTGTTTGCTGTTGGCATATAGAAATGCTACTTTTTTGTTTGATGATTTTGTATCCAGTTCTAACAGTTTTTTAGTTTAGTCTTTAGGTTTTTCCAAATATAAGATCATATCATCTGCAAACAAGGGTGATTTGATTTCTTTCTTTCTAATTTGAATGCCCTTTGTTTCTTTCTCTTATCTTATTGTTCTATCTAGGACATTCTTTACCACAGTGTTGATGGGTGTTTAAATTGTTATGGCATTGAGGAAAAGGTATGGGGTGAGTCATTTGGCAGTACTGTACCTATCTAAATTCAAAAGCTCATAACCTTTGACTCTTGCAATTCCACCTACAGGAATTTATCCTATAGAAATTTGACCTAATCGAAATGTGTGCACGCAGACACACAAGTGCATGCAAGGACGTTTACTTAAGTATTGCTTAATTTTTTAAAAAACAGAAATAACTTAAATGATCTTCAATAGGAGAAAAATTTAATAAATGATGTTTCTCCTGATCTATTAAGTATGATTCAGTGATCAAAAAGAATGAAGAAGATATTATGGTACTGACATGTAGAACTCTAAACAATACATTCAAAGTGAATAAAGGAAATTTCAGAACATTTAGTCTATTTTATTCCCTGTTGTGTTCTCAGTGCCCAGAGCAGTCCTGGGCACATGGGATGGCTCAAAAGTATTTGTTGGGTGGATATGTATAGTATAACCCCATTTATATGAATGGAATCATAGCAACTATAAATTCTTTCTCTCACATAAATACACTCATTTTAAACCCAGGTTTTAGGGTAGTGTATGAAAAATAACAGCTCTGGGTTCAAATCCTAGTTGTCACTTACCAATTGATGGCTCTGAGCAAGTAACTTATCTTCTTTAAAACTCGTGTTCCTCATTGGCAACCAAGGCTAATAATAATACTTCATGCCTTATAAAGATACTGAGAAGATTCAAAGACAACTGTATTCATTACTCAAGAACACCTACATCACCCAAAGTATACCTGATATTTTGCAGTTGCTCAGTGAGTGGTTGTTATTTGTATTCTCAATCTCACTATATTTTCTCTGTACCACATAGGCTGCCTAAGAATCTTTTGGTGTGAAGTTAGAGATAATACATTCAGAGTTTTCTGAGATGTAAATGAACTTCACTGTGGCCCTCTGAGGGAGCTTTTGCAGGACAACAACTCATCAATAGAGCCATGGTTGTCTTTGCCTTCACCTGCCATTTCCCTCATCCTCTTATCCCTCAGCCCAACATCTGAGAAGGGCCTGTAGTAGGAGTTTATGTTTAATACACATTTAATAGGCATCTGTCATGTATCAGCACTAAAAGTACAGCGATGTGCACACTCCCAGCCTTTGTGGTGCTTATAACTAGCTGTTGGAGAACAACAATTAAACAAGCAATAACAATAAAGGGTGGTAAGTGCCATGACTGGGTGGGGCATGAGGAGTTAGGAAAGCATTGGCGTGGCTTCTGACCTAGCTTAGGAGACCAGAGAAAGTGAGGGCCAATCCCAAGCTTGAAAGCTGATTAGGAGCTAAAGGGGCAGGGAGGAGCTAAGGAGACAATGAGGGTTTCAGTGGGGATAACTAGTTATGAAAAGTCTTATTTGAGAATGTAAGAGAATTACAGTATGGCTGGAGCTCTTAGATGAGAAGTGTGCTTTAGCACCAAATAAAGCTAGGCCAGGCACAGTGGTTCACGCCTATAATCTCAGCATTTTGGGAAGCCATGGCAGGTGAATTGCTTGACTCCAGGAGTTCAAGACCAGCCTGGGCAACATGGTGAAAACTTTCAAATTTTGTAGCAAAAGCTACAAAAATTAGCTGGGTATGATGGTACCGGTCTGTAGTCCCAGCTACTTGGGAGGCTAAGGTGGGAGGATTCCCTGAGTCCAGGAGGTTGAGGTTGCAGTGAGCAGTGACAGCACCACTGCACTCCAGCATGTGTGACAGAGTGAGACCCTGTCTCAAAAAAAAAAAAGAACAAGAAAGAAAGAAACAAGAAGAAGGAAGGAAGGAAGGAAAGAAAAAAGGAAAGGAAGGAAAGAAGGAAGGAAGGAAGGAAGAAAGAAAGAAAGAAAAGAGAAAGAGAGAGAAAGAAGGAAAGAGAAAGAAAGAAGAAAGAAAAAGAGAAAGAAAGAAAGGAAAGAAAGAAAGAAAGAAAGAAAGAAAGAAAGAAAGAAAGAAAGAGAAAGAAAGAAAGAAAGAAAGGAAAGAAAGAAAGAAAGAAAGAAAGAAAGAAAGAAAGAAAGAAAGAGAAAGAAAGAAAGGAGGGAGGGAGGAAGGAAGGAAGGAAGGAAGGAAAGAAAGAAAGAAGAGAAAGAAGAGAAAGAAAGCTAAAAAGTAGGCAGGGGACAGATTGTGAAGGGCTTTGTAAACCATGTTTAGGAGTTTGGAATTATTCTTGAGAGCAATGAGGAGCCTTTGAAGCAGGACAGTGCCTGGATTAGGTTGCTGTTTCAGAAAGACCATTCTGGCTTTGCTGTAGGGAATGCAAGAAGCTAGAACTGCACTGGGGAAGACCAGTGAGGGGGCTGTTATGGTAGTACAGGGAGAAATGATGGTGGTCTGGACTAGGGTGGTGACAGGGGGATGGTGATGCATTTTAGAAATATTGAATAGATATAATCAATAGGACTTGATGATTGATTAGATGTGGGAGATTAGAGACAGCAAAGAACCAAGGATGACATCCAGACTTGTGACTTTTACAACTGGGTTTTTATAGGTTAGTCTTGTATCCAGCTACCTCGATGAATTTTCTTGTAGTTCTAAAGCTTAATTGTACATTTCCTTAGATTTTCCAGGTAGACAATTATGTTGATTGCCAGTAAGGATGGTTTAGGTGCTTCTCTTCATTTTTATTGATATAGTATCAGTCAACGTGCAGTCAGGAAAAAAGAAACTGCTCTTGGTATTTCAAGCAGAGAGGTGTAATAGATGAGATTAGGTGCTTACAAACTGGCTGGGAGTGTGGAGTGGTGAAAGTCAAGGGAGGCTGCTGCTAGATTTCAGGTTCACCATTGCAGTTGTGGCCTTTCACATCAAGAAGTTGCTGTTGCCATCCAGGTTAGGAAACTGCCACTGATAGTCACAACTGTCCTACAGAGGGCTGCCTTGAGGATTTTATAAATCATTTCTGCCAATGCCCAAGTATCTACAAGCCACTACCGGAGAGAAAAAGAGAGTCACATAGCTTGCTACTGACTCCCTCCCATCTCCAAACTGCAAGCAAGTGCATCTCATTGGCTGGATGATCATAGTAATGTGAAGGTAAAGGAGTGTGGGGTAAGTAGCTCCCAGGCTTCTAGCCCCAGTGATAAAGGGCAGGGATGGTAGAAATAATGGTGGCAAAAACAAGACAACAAAAACCAATATCCAGTACAGTTTTGCCTTCATTTTCTAGGCCTATCTTTTGTGTGCAAGACACTCAAGACACTTTCAAATGAGTTAAACTCTCTAGGTTCTTCTCTCACCACTTCTCCCATGTGCACCATGTCCTGGAAGGTGCACAGAATGTCATACAACTTTCCAAATGTATGTCCATGCCTTTGTCTTTGTGGTACCACCTAAAAGTTACCTTTCCTCTGCCTGTGAAGACTCTTCCTGTTCCTTCAGCACTCATTCATTCCTTGCCCCCTTACCTGCATCAGGCAGGATTGATGGCTATCTTCATTATTTCCACTACACTTGGTTCACAGTTTTATAGCAGTATCCCACTGAATTTTAATTTTGGTCAAAGTGCCCATCTTTCTCAGTAGACATAAGCATCCTAAGGTAAGTGACCAAGGTTTATTTTGTGTTTATGTCTCAAGCACCTACTATAGTGCTTGGAATATAATAGGTGCTTACCGAAGATTTCTTGAATGTGTGAAGGACTATAGTATTACATGGTCACTCAGAGTGAGCACCTGGGATTATATGATGAGCAACTACCTTCAGAAATAGGCATGCCACTTGTTCCTGAAAGGGGGTTTGACAAGTGATAGAATCACAGGACAAAAATTCACGGCAATGAGTTGCCTGTTAATGCTAGCTTCAAGTTCTCAATTCTTACTTTTATTTATCTTGACTTTTTCCTTCCTTTTCTAAGCTTCTACCATCTGTCTTTGCTTCTTCAGCTTGTAATGCTGCTTCCCTTTAAAATATAATTTCCATGCAACATTCTAGTTTTCCCCATCATATCAAATTAATGCAAAGGCTGCTTAAGCTGTTAGTAAAATATGGGTTATTACATGCCGCTGACAACAACACTGACAGTGATGTTGAAACGGGGACAGAGAATATCTTAATAAATTATTATTTATATAGAGCCAGGGAGTTCTAGAGTTTGAAGTGTCCTTAGAAATCCAATTCCAGTCTTTTAGTACCAGTTTAAAATAAATGCTTACCATCAGCCAGTTGCTGTCACTGGGAAGAAAGTAACTTGAAGTATTTACTGATAAATAGCCTTTATTCCCAACTGTGACTTTTCTTCAGTGTCTACATATTATGTCACATGTTCTACTGGAACTGCTGCAATATAGATCAAAGATCTTGTGCATAGGGGTAGGGGAGTGTTAGTATCTCCCTTGTCCCATATGTTCTGTTACTACTTCATTGGACTGATCTACCCTCATGAACTTGCAATCACCTAAATGGAAGTTTTGAATGTGTCACCTTTTGCTTGGTGATTTCAACCATGCTGCTATATATAATCAGGTGTGGCACAGTTTGTCAGTTTGATTCTAGGTGTGAGTGGATACAAATCATTACACTGTGCTGTCAATGATCCTTATCTGCTTGCTGTTACCTACTTTTTACAGACATCATAATCAAAGCTAAACTATTTATTGGAGGATGGTGGAAAGAGACTTATTTAATGTAATTTAAAAACTTTTCCAATAGAAAATGAAATATTACTGAAAATAGTATCTATTTTTTAGCTTTCAGCAATTGATGGTGCTTTGTTATGGTGTCTGCTGGAAGTCTACTGCCATTATAGGGAAACTTGTTTGTTAGCTTCTCTACATTTATATTCTAAACAATCTGTTAGTGATGATAAATTCTGTAGGAGGGTCTATTCTGAGCTATTAACTTCCTGTAAGGGGAAAATTGGTGGGTTACCAGAAATACCACTGAAGCAGGGTGGGCTGTGGGTGGAGAGTTGGGTATTTGCCTTGAGAGTTACAAACTATGAAACACTTTTGTACACAACTGATTTTTTAAAAAATAAACACATTTTTAAAGAAAAAATAAATCAAATTCGTTTGTTTTATATAAAAATGGAGATTGAGAATTTCCCATGATTCCTTAGTACCGTGAAGAATTGGTGAGCAAGCTCATCTAGTAAGCTCTTCTTCAGGTCAGGAGAGCTTCTGCAATGAATCCTCCGAGACTTCCTATCCTCTAGTACAGTGTTAGGGGCATAATAAGTAATTCATCAGATGTTGTTAAATGGGTGTATGGGTAGCATTTCCCCAAGGTAATCAAGAAACTCTTTGTTTTTCTTAATGGCAGATACTGCATACTGACTGACTCAGCATCCATTCCTAACCTCATTTTCTTTCACCCACCTTGCTTATAAAGCTCAGGGAAGTAAAATATTTTCCCAGCCTCCTCTGCAGTTGAAGTGACTATGTGACAGTTTTTGCCAGTGAGAAGTAGGCAGCAGCCTGCATGAGCTTTCTGTGAAAGTTTTGCTTTTCTGATAGAAAGGACAAAAAAGGCAGATGTTTCCTTTGCTCCTTTTCCTATCTGGAGGGTGAATGTGTTGGCTGCACCTATATCAGCCTTCTTGTGCCCATAAGGGAAAGGCCGAGAGAATCACAGAGATGCTGCCCTTGACATTGTAAAGCTGCCAAACCATCAACATCATCTACCTCCTGACTTCTTATTATGTGAGAAAAACAAGCCCCTATTTGTTGAAGCCACTGAATTTCTATTACTTGCTCTTAAGTGCTTTTCTAATATGTGCTTTATTCTAGCTGTGGAACCTTTCTAAGGTTATTGCCCAAAACAGGAAAGACAGGTTTATGTTTAGTACATATAACAAATGTGGACATCACTACTATAATATTTATTTTATAAGTTTAGTTTTGTAATGTTTTCTTGTCACCTATAAGTCTATCTATAAGAAAAATAAAAAGATTGCTTCAAAGAATACACAAAATTTGAAAACAAGAGAGACCAATGACTGTTGAAGTCTTATATCAGCCTCATTATTCAGCATATTTCTTGATTTTGTTTTGGTTGCACAGTATTGAGAAAACCTAATTCATGCATATGAGTAGTTGCAAATAGAAGAGTTTGTATGCCCTGCAATTTCAGATCAGAAAGTTTGAGAGAGGAGTGTTTGGATGGCTTCCCTTAAAAGTGGACTCAATAATAGCATGTAAGACCTGTTCTCATTCCTTAGCTGGCCAGTGACCAGTATGGATCGAGAGAGTCGATAAACAGGTTATTCACTGAAGCAAATCTTCATTGTTCAAAGGCAAATACAATGTAGTCAATAAGAGCCCAGATCCTGGAGACAAATTTGGGTTTAAATCCTGGGACTACCAATTGCTGGCTGAATACCTCAGTCCTGGTGTTCTCATCTATTAAATGGGCACATTAATAGTACCTATCTTATAGGATTATTGGGTGGTTTAAATCATTCAATACAGGTAAGGCCTTAGAACAGTTCTGGGCACACAGTAACAACCAACTATTAACAATTATGAGATGTCCAATGATGCCCCCAGCCCCCCATGGCCAGTCTCTGTCAGATGTTTGCTCAAATATTGTTCTCAAACTCATGGACTGAGACCTTCCTCCTTTTAATAATAAACCAATTTATTTTGCTTGGAACACTGAATACATATTTTAGAAATAAAGTCTTTGATGACCAACTATATGGAATTAACCCAGAAGGTTCACTTTGCCAAAGTGAGCTTATTTAGCCTTTTAAAAAAAGAAACATTTAAATCGTGCAATAGGTTCTGAAAGGGTGACTAATATGACACTATCTTTCCATCACAAAACTTGTTCAATTGTTATTTTAATAATGATTATTGCACCATGATTACACAAGGTGCTAGGCAAAAGTATATTTTACCTGGCGTTGAATTTCATAGGGCCTCTGTATGCTATGTTTGATACTCATGTGTATCATTTTATGTAAATAGGGATGGGGAGGCCTACATTAAAAAAATAACAATAAGAGGCTGAAGGATCGCTTGAGGCCAGGGGTTCAAGACCAGCCTAGGCAACATAGTGAGACCCTATCTTTACATTTTTTTTTTTCTTTAGAAAATTAGCCAGGCATGGTGGCATGTGCCTGTAGTCCTAGCTACTCAGGAGGCTGAGATGGGAGAATGACATGAGTCTAGGAGTTTAAGGCTACAGTGAGTTATGACTGGGCCATTGCAGTACAAAGTACAGCCTTGGTGCCAAAGTGAGACCCTGTCTCTGAAAGAAAAAAGACACTCAAAACAATAACAAAAATAATAATAGGGAAAGGACCAGTACAGAGCTACTATGTTCTGAATCAATGAACATTTACAAGACAATTATGGCAAGAGCTATATACAAAGAAGCATATAAAACTGAAAGTACAATTTAATATAATGGTTATCTCCAGTATGTAAATATTTGATATGTAAAACATCTAACAGTGAATGGTTTTTTAAAATGAAGAATTTTTAATTGGAAAACAATATTCTAAATAAACTTGAATCAAATATTCATAGGCTCGTAGGGCATCCCTACATAACTGTAGAGGTCCATTGGTCAGAGCTTAAAAATCATCTAAATAATTATCCCAAAAATCCCTTCTAAAATTTACCATTTGGGGTTAGATAGGTTAACATGTGACACCTAACTGGAATCTTCCTGTCTTGATCATTTACCTGGTTACATTGGCTCTTCATTCTCTATAAGGTGGGTTTATCTAAAAAGTAGTAAAATAATCCTGGTATGGTGGTATGAGCTTGCTACTTGGAAGGCTGTGGTGGGAGGATCACTTGAACCCAGGAGTTCAAAGCTGCAATGAGTTATGATCACACCACTGCACTCCAACCTGGGTGACAGATTGAGACCCCCATATCTAAAAAAAAAAAAAGAAATAAAAAGAAAAAGGAAACAATAGCAAAATTATTTTACTTGAAGTCATTCCACAGAAGGTGATTCCATGGCATGGGCTTATACTCATTAGAAAGTTTCTGCCAGCAACTGTCAACTCCGTTTGAAATGTCTGAGACAATGAAGGAATTAACTATTTCACATGACATGGTGTTTTAAAGGAGGCAAGTTCCAGGGATGCTTAATTCACCAAGGAACCAGGGTCTTTCTGTGCTTTTGCTTGGCCATCTTCACCACACCAGCTGTTTTCCCTCATGACTGCAAGATGGCTGCCAGAGTTCTGCCTATTATATCTGTGTGCAAATACATTCAGAGGCAGAAAAGAAAACTCTATATTTCTTATAGTTCTTTTGAGAGCTAATAACATTTCCCAGAAGTATCCCCAGAAGAGTTATCCTCCAATTTCATTGACCAGAATTGAGTTGCATGTTCCTTCTTAAATCATTTCCTAGTGAGGGGAATAAAATTACTGTCATTGGTCAGATTACCAAGACTGATGTGCTAAGACTGAGAATAAGGCCAAATTTTGGAAAGCCCATGGCCCCACTGAGGAATGTACATGTTGGGAAAAACTGAGGTTCTGGTCGGGAAATCAAGAGTATCTGTTAAAGAGGCTGGAGAACCATATTCTAACGAGGACCCAAAGAAAAGTTATCTCCTGCCCCTGCCTGCCTACCATCTCCCCTCCCCAGGCTGTGCCAGAAGGGGAGGAAGAGACACAGGGAACAGTGAGGACAAGAGAGAGTGAGGATGTGTCTATGCAGAGCCAAAACATTCCAATACAAGTGAAGAATCAATTGAGCTGAATGTTTTTGCAACCAAATGCCAAATATATTGGTGTAGTTATAAAGGATTAGTCTGGAGGTTATTAAACTTTATCTCACAGTTTAATTTTGGTTTGTTATGGCACTGGTGTATATATAGAGCAGGAGACACCATTTCCTTTTGTCATTTTATAGTTGCTGTTTAATTTCCTGCATGCCATGAAAACCATTTTTTTCTTTCTTTTCCTTTCTTTTTTTTTTTGACACAGTTTTGCTCTTGTTGCCCAGGCTGGAGTGTGATGGCACAATCTCGGCTCACCGCAACCTCCACTTCCCAGGTTCAAGCAATTCTCCTGCCTCAGCCTCCCTAGTAGCTGGGATTACAGGCATGTGACACCATGCCTGGCTAATTTTTTATTTTTAGTGGAGATGGGGTTTCTCCATGTTGGTCAGGCTGGTCTTGAACTCTCAACCTCAGGTGATCCACCCACCTCGGCCTCCCAAAGTGCTGGGATTACAGGCGTGAGCCACCGCGCCTGGCTACCATGAAAACTTTTATGAATCTGCACAAACTATGGACTTAATTACCAGAAAACATCACACATGCAGTTGTGCAAATTCTGCATGTAATTTTGGGAGGTTCACAGATACATTGACACCCCCTCATGAGCTTCAAGTAATAGCCCTCTGATATCCTTGATTGGTATACTGAAAAAAATAATACATGAGGAGATAAAACAGTAAGACTAGGAAATCTGATGGCCACTTGTTAGCTCTGTGTCCTTATTTGAATTTTTAAATAAGCCTGCTACTTGGAAGACTTTAGTTTTACCTCTATACGATGGAGTTTATGAGTTATTTTAAGAACTGAGTGAATGATGTGTAAAATTGTTTTAAATTATGTAGCACTTTACAAATGTTGATTTAAAATTTTAATTGCCAATTTATCCAAACTGCATGATGCTTCTTACTTCCCAGTTGAATTTACTTAGTTTTTGAATTTAAAATTGTGCACCCCATGAAGACATGCCTCAGAGTATGTTTTGAGGATTCAAATGGAAGAAGCTTCCTTTCTCCATAAGAAAATATTGTTCTCAAATTCATAGACTGAGCACTGCCTCTTTTCGGAGCAGCTGGTTTGACAAGAGGTACCAATGGAAACATGCCTAACTCACTGACAAGCACTACTCCCAGCAGGTGAAATTAGGGTGTACCGATGTGATCAGGAGACTGGGGAGGGAGAGAAATAGAACAGTCTTCTAGACACTCCTGCCCTCTGCCTGACCTACCTGTGGGACTCCCTCCACACTCTCCCATTGGTCCTATTCCAGTCCTTTGACCATGGTCCCCTCTTTGGCTCCACTTTAAGTCCTTCACATCCTTTGAGGCAGGTGCACCTGCTCCAGCTCTTCTCTTGCTCTTCACCTCATACTCTTCCCCATCTTTACCTGCTCTCAGGGTGAGAGGTTGCTTTTCCTCTCTCATTTCTCAGATTTTCATAACATTCTTGCCTTTTCATGCCCGATGACCTTGGTAGCTGCCCCTGCACCACTGAATGGCAAAATGCCCATTAGACTTCCCCAAGGATCAACCAACAAAGAGTGACGGTCAAAGAGGACAGGGTGATGGTCATCCTGGGCACTGAGGTCTGGAGTAAGCCGATCTCATTCCTGTCTTACAGAGGATGCAGTCAGTGCATGGAGATCTTCCTGCTTCTCCTAGTACAAGCACACAGCTGACTTGGGGGATTGGGAGATTTCATTGGGAAAAAATCAGATTTTGTTGATTGATGGGGGGCATCAGGACGGTATTCACACACCATTAGTAAAACAACAAAAACTTACTAACAATGAGGCAGAAAAGAAAGTCTCCTCAGATGTGGCAAAGCTATAATGATGCTGCTGACAGCAGAGCTATTCCCTGGGGTTTGGGGCTTTTATTTCTCAGAGATGTGCTGGACCCATGCTGCCTACGGGACAACAGTCTACATGTGGGGGCTCAGCTCTGCTGGAAATGGCAGCTTCTCTGCATTCTGTATTTCCATGTACACAGCACACTCCTCCATGATTGAAGTCTGTAGGTTGCAAGGATGTGAGGGAAGTGTCCAGTTCCCAGCTTCTTTCATAGCCATTAATGCCCAGCCCTGTACATATAAAAATAAGATCCTCCCAATTCAAGCGTTTTTCTCACCTCTTCAGTACTCAGCCCCCTGCTACATGCCCCTACAAAAGGTAGAGAAACTCATGCCAAGTGATCCTATGGGTTTCCCAGCCATCCGGAGGTGGCTGATATAAGGAAGAGGTTTTAGGTGAGAGGCAGACCAACCAGACCATGCAAGGCCCAGGGGCGAGGGCAGTTGGTAGGTCGGTTCACTCTTGGCTTCAGTATCAGCTCAGACCTACCTTCCTTCCTTCCTTCTTTCTTTCCTTCCTTCCTTCCTCTTTTCCTTCCTTCTTTCCTTCCTTTCCTCCCCTTTCTTTCTCTTTCTTCCTTTTTCTTTTCTTTCTTTCTTTTTCTTTCTTTCGTTCTTTCTTCTTTCTCTTTCTTTTTTCTTTTACTTTCTTCTTTCCTTCTTTCTTCTTTCTTTCTTTTTCTCTTTCTCTCTCTTTCTTCCTTCCTTCCTTCCTTCCTTCCTTCCTTCCTTCCTTCCTCCCTTCCTTCTTTCTTCCCTCCCTCCCTTCCTCCCTCTCTCTCACTCTCTCTTTCTCTCTTTCTTTCTCTTCCTTTTTTTGAGACAGGGTCTCACTCTGTTTCCCAGGCTGGAATGCAGTGGCACGATCTCGGCTCACTGCAACCTCCACCTCCTGGATTCAAGTGATTCTCCCACCTCAGCCTCCCAAGTAGGTGGGACTACAGACCCGTGCCACCACACCCGGGTAGTTTTTGTATATTTTGGTAGATACGGAGTTTCACCATGCTGGCCAGGCTGGTCTCGAGCTCCTGACCTCAAGTGATCCACCCGCCTTTGCCCCCACAGTGCTGGGATTACAGGCATGAGCCACTGCGCCTGGCCTCAGACTGCTGTTTCTGATGAAAATGGCTTGCCTCCTCAGTGAGTCTGCTCAGGGTGCCCTTTAGATTCATAGTGTCTTGGGAAGGGAAGAAGAAAGATCTGCTGCAAGTGGGGCATCCCTTGCTACTTCATCCCATTGCCTCCTGACTTAAGGGATGGTTTTCTGGGAACATGTTGGTTCCCTGGCTTATGGCGACATAAGTGCACAGATTATTATTTTAGCAGCCACGTTAATCTTCAGAGTCATTTCATGAGCACCACACAGAGCCCTTGCAGACTCTGCTCTGGGCCCTCACGGAATGTCCCTCTGTTCATCTCTTTCTCAAGTCTTTTTTTCCCCCTAGATTTGGGATGAACTGAAAATGTTCAGCAGTCTCCTGGCCTTAATTTTCGAGGGGACTTCTCATGATCACTTTGCTTGTGCTTTTCTATACTCATCTAGGGGTTTGGGTTTGGGAGTGGGTTGGCCTTTTTTGGCTGTAGTGAGTTTTCTTTCTTCCATTTCTGCTTCACTTGTGTGTGTGTTTTGATTTAATGTGCCCAACACAAAAGCATCACTAAAACTTCTACTTTATGATGACCTTACTTAGCTTTCCAGTTAACCTTCTTTATTTGCCCCCCTCAACTATGAGGATATTTTCAGGTTTGTTTAGTTCTTGAGGTATGAATATGGTTTAGGAGTCACAAAGCCTGTCTATGTTTAGGACCCTGTGCTGCCTGCTGCTAGCTGTGTGACTCTCAGTTAACTTTTTGGAATATCTGTTCCTTCTGCAAGGTAGTGAGAATAAAAGCATCTCTCTTTTCTCTCATGGAGGCATATTTTGAAGGTGAAATGAGGTAATGGATAAATAAAAGCACTACAAACTAGAATCAACATTATGTTATATTTCCATGTAACAAGTGTTACTCTGTGCCAGGCATCAGGCAAAATTCTTTATATATTACTTTGTTTCATCCTCATTTGACAATGCAGTAGGAGATGATGTGATTACTATCCATGTAATATCACATGAGTAACTTGAGCCCTAGAGAGGTTAAGTAATTGGCCTGAAACCACATGGAATGGAAAAGGTGAAAAACCAGGATTTGAACCAAGTCTTTCTGGCTCCAGACTGTGAACTCTTAACCACATCACCATCCTGACGCCACGCAAACCCGAAGTACCATCATTCAATTAGATGCTGGAGGTTTCTGCATTTTTACACTACAAGAAACCAAGTGACTGGAAACAATAAAATTTATAGAATGCTGTGTAAGGGATTATGGTGGTCTGGAGAGAAATCACTTGTCAAACTTTTGCTTGAGTTTCCAGAATCAAAACTCATGCCATTAACCAAGGGGGCAGTATGGTGTAGAGATAATTAACATCCTTTTCTACAATAAGAGAAACCAAACAGTGACTTTAGGCAAGTTGGCCTCTCTGGTCTTCTATCATCTTCATTGTGAAGAGGAGGAGTTTGGACAAGTAAATCATTAAGATCTCTGTAGATCACGACAATAATAATAGTTACCGTTAATCAATTCATTACTAATGGCCAGGACTTTTTCTAAGTACCTTATGTTCAATCTTATATAATTCCCACAAAAAGAGGTAGATGCTAGTGTTATCATTCTCTTTTTGGAGATGAGAAAACTGAGGCACAAGGTTATTTGCCCAACGTCACATAAAGAGCAGGAACCGAGCTGAGAAACCATACATTTAGCCGCACAATGATCTTTCTTCTCTAACTGATAGGATTTATATTATTAGTTGCCTTGAATGAATGGCAACTAAAAGTAACCACATTTGATTACTTCTTTATTAGCCTGCCTAGTTTTTTCCTTCTCTAGATAGAAAATAGGGTATGTCTTTTAAGACTCTATCATAATGGCTAAGGCATAGTAGGATCTCAATAAATATTTGCTTACCTGATTTTATTATCATTTTTAAATGGTATGAATAAGACATGGAAACAAACAAAAATAAACCAAGAAGAAGTGGAAAAGAGTGAGACTGGGTAACTAGAGAAACAATCTGACTCATGCCTCCTAATATGAATTTACTAGAGGATAATCCAAAGATGAAATGCAATATGAGCCCATACAGCTCTCATCTACACTGAAACAACAACAACAAGAATTAGCCTGGCTGCAGAAACCCCATTATTGACTTTGGCAGTGCTCTCTCCATCTCTTTGTGCCAATAAAGTTATTAGAATTGAATTGAGAGAGGCAGATACACAAGGAGAGTGGAGATAAAGATGCTGAGCAGTTGAAATCAATGGCTCATGGAGCTGATCCCCTGCCAAAGGCTACAACTCCTGGGAGGAATCCACCACTCTGGCCGTGGCCAGGCACTGCGGAAGCTGCTGGTCAGGTTTCTGGAGGGAACTTCCAGGTAGCTAGGGACTGACAGCTGTGGGAAGACAGAAAAGAGTGCCATGCCCATTACCAAGAACCAGACAGGCCAGCACTCCTCAGGCTTCAGAACAGTGTGGCTTTGCTAGTCTCACCATCCTCCCCAGGCTGTCAAAGGGGGAGAGGAGGCAGAGAGGAAGAGTGGGAGAGAACACAGTGTGATTCACAATCTGTGACAGGAAGAAAAAGTGACTTAATAACCCACAGCCAGATTAATGGAATATTCCTTCTCTTCCCTGGCAGGGTTAGTCCTTTGGTGCCGTCACCCATAAAACAGATGGCCTCCAGAGGAGCCATGGAGCTAATCAACAAATCTGCCCCCAAGTGTGCCAAAACCCATTCCACTAGAACTGCAAATGTTTAGACTGTTTGGACACTGGTTTAATGAGAAAACCACTAGCATGTTCTGGAAGCCATTGTGACTACTTGGCATCTTCTAGTCACTTACACCTTCTCAATCAGCTGCCACTCCACCCTTTCGTACGTAGGTCCTGAGTGTCTTCCTTTCATTCTTGTTCTCAATCATCTGCCCACCAACCCTGAAGCATCAAAGCCACCACTTAAAGTTTGGGTTTGAACCTTTGAGAATGATTACTCCTTTGTGAATCTGTATGAAGATCCTGGCAAGGATATGGACTTTAGGATTAGTTGAGTTGTGTGTATATTTGTTTCTCTGTGTGCATATTTTCTACAATAATATTAATAGTAACCAACTATTAATGTCTGTTGAGCACATGCTATGTGTCACGCACTATTTTAAGCACGTGGAGTGCTTAGGCAATCTGTATAGCCCAAGAGGGACAAACCTAAGAATACTGATATAAGAGGTTCTCCAATAACCCTAGCCAAAGCTCCACCCACTTGCCCAGAGATTTTAATCAGCATAAGAGCATCCAATCAGATTAATAACTCCATACTCTTAATCATGATAAGGTATCCCAATATCACCAAACACTTGAAGAAAGCTAATATTGTGGATGACAAACAGCAAAACAAGCAACAAACAGCATCGTATGGGGGAATAGGAATATGTATGGAGAGAAGAATGAAATGCAAGTATAGATTATTCCTTTACAGAGATAAGAGAAGATAATATATCCCAGAAAAGGGAACAGGACAAAGCGAAAAAGGAACAGTCAGAGGCCAAAATTGGATTCTTGGAAATTAAAACTATGATAGTAGAAATGGAAAAACTCAGTAGTAAATCTTCCAAAAAGTAGAGCAAAAAGTCAAAGAGATAGAAAATTGGAGAGAAAAATAAAACAAAATGAGAGGACTGGTCCAAGAAGTTCAGTGTTTAAATAATAGGAGTTCTGAGAGAGGGAAGAAAGAAAACAGAAAGGAGGAAACCATAAACTGGTTCAACAAAATTTCCCAGAGATAAAAGACAAATATGTTAAGCTTCAAAGAATACATGAAATGCCCAACACAACAAATAAAAACAAATCCACATTTAGCCACCTGGTTGGAAAATTCCAAAAAACCACGGTTGCGAGGGGGAAGCAAGTCTGTAAGAGTTCAGAGCGTGACAAGTCACATACAAAGGATCAGAAGTTAAAGTGAATTTGAGCTTCTCAACAGCATCAGTGGAAATGGAGGCAATACAGTAAAAGTTCTGAAAGGAAATGTTCTCCAACTTGGAATTTTGTACCTAGCCAAATTATCAAATAAGTGTGAAGATAAAATAACACAAGTTTAAACATGCAAAGTCTCAAAAATTTATTTTCCATGCAACCTTTCTCAATAAAGCGGAAGATATAACAGAAGCAGAAATTTAACCACAGAAGAGAAGTAAAGGGTATTTGCCAAAAGATAGTGAAAGAAGATCCCAGAATGATAGTGTACACCAACCATAGAGGCCAACAACCCAGACTGGCACAACACCAGTCAAGAAAAAAATATGTTGGAGCCTTTCATCTCTGAAATGCTAGGCGTCACTGTATTGTCTTTTTCCTGATCTTTCATTTTTGTTTTGAGAGACAGGATCTTGCTCTGTGTTTTGAGAGACAGGGTCTTGCTCTGTTACCCAGGTTGGAGTGCAGTGGTGCTAGTGTAGCTCACTATAACCTTGAACTCCTGGGCTCAAGCAATCCTCCTGCCTCAGCCTCCTGAGTAAATGGGACTACAGGTGCACACCACCATATTTTTCTAATTTTTTCTAGAGATGGAATCTCACTATGTTGCCCAAACTGGTCTCGAACTACTGGCGTCAAGCAATTCTCCCACCTTGGCCTACCAAAGTGATGGAATTACAGGTGTGAGCCACAACACCCAGCCTGTATTGTCTTTTAAACCTGTGCACAGAGCACCCAGGTAAGCTTGGCCCTTCTTATTCTTTACCATGTGCCACTCTCTACCCATTGCTTTCTATCTAGGTCAGCTCCTTTCACCCTCACAGAAGAACTCTGCTGTGAGTGGATGTGGGCCAAAATGAACTTAGAAGCAGAATATATAGGGCAGGCCATTTTCTCTGACATTTTTTCCTATAGGAAGGCCATAGAAGCTGGCACACACAAAAATAGTAAAGAGATCTGGAAGGAAAATGAGATGACAACTCTGCTACAATAACCAATGATATCTACTGTAGCCTACGATTGGTATGAAACTCTTCAGCATCTGGAAGTGAAGGAACTCGCTTTTAAGTGTTCATATTTTACTCCTACTCCTTCCCAAGTCATGTTAGTTAAGGATGCTCTATGCTTGGATTCCAAGGTCATATTCACACACTCAGCCTCTGCCCCCCCCCAAGGCTGCTACCATTGGTCCAGAGAGGCTCCTGCCCTCAGGTGCTCACTGTGCCAGAACCAGCACTCTAGGGAACCATCTAGGCCTAGCATTGAGCTCAATGAGGTTGGGGTCTTTCCTACCAGCCAGCATCATTCTGGAAAACCTATTGAGATTTTATAGTCAGAAAGACTGTAAACATGTCAGGGTCTAGGACTTCAAGGTTCCAAGAGATTCTCTAACTTTGAGCAATTTGACCCACTTTCTCCCTAAGGATGTTTGGAAGGGTAGGCTTTGTGAAGCCCAAAAAGCCTTCCTAACACTTGTTTTTCCCCCTAGGTAATGGGTACTTCAGATGTTTACATTGAGAGCTCACCCACATGATTTGAGAACAAAGATCTGCCCTCACATGACCTGCTGCCTCCACTCAGACAGAAAACTTGTTTTCTGCTTGTTTTAAATGGCAGCTTCTTCTGTTAAAGTTTCACATAACTTGGTAGCCCCCTTCCCTTTTACAAACACTTTCAACGACATGTGAGACTTTTCTATTCCTCATTACTGTTCTTTATGACCAAGTCTTTTTCTAAACTAAGTTCTTTCAGGGCAGAATCCATGTCTGATGCTCTTCACAACCCCCTACTTTCCCAGAGCCTAGCACAATGCCTAACACAGGGTAGCTGCTCAATATATATATTTTTAGAGTGAAACCATGAGAGAATAATTCAGTTAATGATGACTCTTAAGACATCCAAGGTGCACACATCATGTGGTTGGGATAAGGCAGGTCTGCTAGATCTTAGGAAAAATCAGATCTATAATCCTCTGAATCTGAATGAAAGGTGAGAGAGCCTTTTAAAACTGATGGCAATCATAAATTATGAAACCATTTCAAAATAAATTTGCTTATTTTATGTTCAAAAATTTACCTTAACTCAAACTAGACCAACACGGGGTTATATAACAGAAGTCAGGTACAGGAATGATGTGTTATTTACATAGCAGTTGTTAGCTTATCAGTAGATACTTCTGCAGTGTTGAGGGTTCTTGAAAGTAGTTGTTCTTTTCAGGGTTTTAAGCATTCATCATAGAAATGTATTTTACTGAAAAATATTGTAGAGCTGGAGCACTCACACTGCGAGCATATAAATTGGCACAAATGCTTTGGCAGTGTCTAGTAAAGCTGAACAAAGGTCTACCCTATGGCCTTGTGATAACATTCTTGGGCATCTACCCAATAGAATGAGTGCTATGACTCCAATGTACACATACAAGAACATTCATGGAAGCATTATTTATGATAGCCCCAAACTGGGAGAAACCCCAGTATCTATCAATGGATAGAAAAACAAATACATTTACACAATAGAATACTTCATGGCAATAATAATAATAAAAAAAAGAACTTACTAACCGTCGCACACAACAGGAGACATTGCTGAAAGAAAGAAACCAGATACAAAAGAACATATACCATGTGATCTCATTTATAAGAAGGCCAAGAGCAGGCAAACTAAACAGTGATAGAGGTCAGAACGGTGGTGTGGTGGAACACCAGCCTGGTGGAGCCATGAGAGAGCCTTTGAGTGTGCTGGAAATATTCTGTATGTATATTGGACTAGTGGTTTCGTGGGTATATACGTATGTAAAAATTCATCAAGCTGTATACTTTTTGTGTCTTTTACTTCAAAGGTTGTACCTCAATTGAAAAAAAAATGGAAACGTGATATATGTATTTTATATATAATAGGTTTTATATAATATTTTAATATATACATTATATATATTATATATATAAATTTTTTAAAGAGCACCATGGATTGCAACAAAAATGTTTAAGATAGAGTCCCTGCCCTGGAAGAGATTCAAAATTAGTTATAAGAGATAAAATATATGTTTCAACACCTGTAATGAAAAGCAGTGTGTGAAGATGTTAGGCGAGTGGTCCACATGAATGCCCTAGGGTTGCAGGGAGTGTATAGAACAGGGAGGGAAAACAGAGCACTCTACACTGGAGCTGAGCTCTGGGCGTCCCCTGCATTTGTGCCCCATCCATTTTCTCTTTCTCTTCTAAATCTCCTCTACAAACTTTTTGTTCTGTAGAAATAGCTGTGTTCCAGTCTCCCTTCCTGAATATTCCTCCTCAGTGTACTCTTCAAGCTCTCTCCATCCCTTCCCAGTTGAGCTTCTGGATTAAATTGTCTACCTTCTGTTACCACTTCCTTGACCCGCTGTCTTCCGGCTTCTCTCTGCCTCTCCCCAGTGAGTCTTCCTTCACTGACTTCTGCATCATCTGATACTGTGGAATATACTTCCTTTCTTCCAAAGTTATCCTTCCCTTGTTTCCTGATGAGACTCTTTCGTTCTTCCTCTTTGCTTGTCTTTCTTTCTAAGCTCATTTTCCTCTGCCTTTGGCATTTTTGGTGCAGCATGTTCAGTTTGCGACCCTGCTCACGTTTTGGGCTCTCCCTTGACAAGTGTCTTAGCCCATTTGGGTTGCTAAAAAAAAATACTATAGGTGAGGTAATTTATAGAAAACAAATTTATTACCCACAGTTCTAAAGGCTGGGATGCTCAAGATAAAGGTGCCAGCAGATCTGGTATTTGGTAAGGGCCTGTTCCTCATAGATGGTGGCTTCTATGTGTCCTCATATAGAGGAAAGGGGAAGGTTGTACAAGCTCCTTTGGGTCTCTTCAATAAGGACACTAACTCTACTCAAGAGGGCAGAGCCCTCATGACCTAACTGCTTCCCAAAAGCCCCACTTCTTAATACCATCACATTGGGGGTTAGGTCGCAATATATGAATTTGGGAGGACACAGATATTCAGGCCATAACAGCAAGCTTTGCCCTCTATCTGCTGATGTCCTTGGGATCTGGGATCTCCACACCACTATTCTGATCTTGGGTCTGCATGTACACAGCTTGATGGATCTGTGTGTGGCTGCCTCACACAGAAATCAAGTGCAACATATTAAAAGCCTTAATCAGTATTTTCTGTCACATCCTTCCCTTACCACTCAGTTACTATTCAGTGAATGGTACCTTCATCTATTCAGAGGAACCAGGGAATCATTTCTGATCTCTCCCTCTCATTTCCCTCCTCATTATGCCCCTGGCAACCCAGGCCTATTGGTCCTCCCTTTCAGTAACTCTCAGACCTGCACATCTTTAACCTCAGTGTTCTGCTTTTGTCCCCAGTCATTCCTCCTCTAGATATTATGAGTCACTGAACTTATTTCCTTATTTCCAGTCTCATCCTCAGCTAGGCCTTCACAAGATGATCTACCGAAAATTAGGATCTGATCGTACCTCTTGCCAGCTTCCTTCTAAGATCAAAGCCCAGTTCCTTAGCCCAGACCACAGCCCTCAATGTCTTCTTTGTCTTCTTTTCTTTTCAGACTCACCTCCTTCTCCCTTTCTCTGGGGTAGCCTGAACTTCACCCATAGTACATTCTAGTTTCCCCAGTGTTCCTCACTCTTATGTCTGCCTGAAACCCTCTCCTCCCCTTTCACCTCCGTCACAGAACTCTCGGTTGTCCTTCAAGTCCTGACTCCTGCAAGTGAAGATGGACCCTCTGTCCTCCCTGTGCTCATAACACCTACAGTACTGGAGCTATTTGCCTCTTGCCCCCACTGGATAAACTCTCGGAAGACAGCTATGTGTCTTCTTCATCCTTGTATCCCAAGCACATGGCTCAGAGTTGGTGTCCAAACATTTTGTTGCATAAATGAGAAAATGTTCAGTCCTTAGGTACATAGACTTTTTTTTTTTTTTTTTGCCTCAAAGATACATTGCTCAGCAACTGCAGTTCTAGCACCGTCACTGTTTCTATTTCTGAATCTAATTGCCATTGCATAAAACTGTTCAGGGTAGAAGCTGCAGTAAGTGGAATGGCTCAACAACTCTCTTCCAACACAAATGCTTCATGCTCTTGTGACATTGCTGCAGTCTTAAAACTGTGTAGATTTTTGGAGTTTTAAGCAGAAACAAACAAACAAAATGCTGCCTGGGAGATTACCCCCTGCTGAAAAGCCCTTTTCTCCAGGATCCTTTCCTCCTCCTCCCCTAAATTCAGATGAACAATGCTGGAAAATCACAAATCTAAGAAATCCACAAGGTCAATCCCATGGGCACATGAATTGCTGCATGGGCCAGAACCCCAAGGCCCAAGAGTACAGTGTTCTCTTTCTATAGGCCCCACAGGATGCTGGGCTGTCTTCCTAATAGCAAGTTCAGAGGGACAAGGACACCCCACACAGAGGTCGGCACCAGGAATTTACCTGAAACTTCTTTTAACATGCTTTCTGTGCTCACACTCAACTCCCTCTTGGATAGTGAGTTTTGTGAGTTTAATACTTGTTGGCAACAAAAAAGCATTTCTTTTCATTTTACCTAAAAGTCCTTTTGCTCAAATGTCACTGACCCCTTCCTAAACCTACAACACTGGGATTGTGTGAACCAGGACTTGTTTTTCCAGTCCTGTGTGCTGTTGGGGACTTTATGGGCATCTTAAGCAACCCATCTCAGCCTTCAGCTTTCCAGACTGAAGTAAATATATTGCATCTGAAAGAAGGCCCCGAACATAATAAATATTAAATAATGATTATGGATCTGAATCATGATAAGAGCTGCCTTTAAAAGGGAATTTAAATTCCTGCCACGAGTCCAAGATGTGAGAATTAACTAATAAATCATTGCAAGTACAGTGTTGAGGTGAAACGAATGAGTGTGCTCAGGTCCCCCTCAGTACAGGCGCATGTGTTCGTGTGTCCCCATATTTTCTCCCATTTGTTCCTGTTTCCAAGTGAGAAATATGCCCGCCACGTGCACACCAGCCTGCCTTTGTGAGATGGCTGGATGCTTTGCTGAACCTTTCTGTGGACAGTACACATGTATAGGGTTGGTTGTTCTTTTATTAGGAGTAGGAAGGGGAGGGGAAGATAGGAGAGGGAAAGAGGGAACCTAATGCGTTCCCAGCTCCTATCTTATGCCAGGCACTGCTCTAGGTGCTTTAAGTAGATCACGTCCTTTAGCCTCCACAGCAGCCCTGTGAAGGAGGTGGGGACCCCTATTATACACATGAGGAAACTGAGGCCCAGTGAACCTGGGTGACTTGCCCAGGATGCTAGGATCAGAAGTTTGGACTTTCAAGCCAGGTCTGTTGGAGCCCGAAGTCATGCTTTGTTAATGACACCATCCTAGGTCCCTTACCCCATGTGACCTCCCACCACCATAGAGGCATGACTTTCTGCCCCTGTCCAGGATGATAGGATTGTTCCCCTCATTGCCTTTGTCATTCCCCTCAGACACTTAAGCCAGGAGCCCACCCAGACTCATAAAGTGCTACATGAGTTGGCCCAGTGCCCCCCCTTTCCTTTTCCTTCCCTTATCTACCTGCGGAAGCACACGGGCAAGATGGCAGCAGTGACTCACCCCTAGAAGAATAAAACCTTGAGTGGGCGCAGCCTGAGGGGTGTGGCTGGACCCTCTAACAATGGAAGGATGTCCCTGAGCTTTTGAAGGGCGTTACCATTCACTGCTATAAAACAAAGGTGGAGAGAGGATAGCAGCCACAGCAGCGGGGTGGGGTGCAGGCTGAAGGAGAGCAGGGGTGGAAGCTACAGCATTTTCCAGGGTGAAAAGGAGGAATGAAGGGGACTGGAGACAGTTCTGTGGCTATCATTTGAACTGTTTATAATCTGAGGTAAATCCCATGTTTTTTTATTCACACCTGTTTTTATTTAGCCTTCAAACCTGGCCTTTGCATATGATGAATTTTCTCCACATCCTAGGCCAGACATGCAAAGGCCCCAAGCTCCTAAATGGTGAAAACCATGAAATGTTTGAGGAAGCCTGCCCAAGTGCAGACTTTATAAGTCATCTGCCTTCTGTTCCAGGTGTGTTCTTGCTTCTGTTAAGTAACAGATGAGATTTATCACTCTGCTTCCTCTTCTTCCTCCCCAAGTTTCTCCCCATTCCAGGGCCTGGCCATTGACCATGAGGGCAGACAGGGACAAGTGGGTAATGCCTAGGTGCTGGGGACTCACCAAGACAGACTGCCATTCAGACAGCTCTGCAGCTTGTGTTCCTGTGCCACATTTTAGGAGCTACAATCCCGCCTCTTTGGGTGGTGTGTCAGAAGCACAGCCAGGTTCTAAGATGGGGCAATGGCTATTCATAATAGCAAAGACATGGAACCAACCCAAATACCCACCAATGATAGACTGGATAAAGAAAATGTGGTACATATACACCATGGAATACTATGCAGCCACCAAAAGAAATGAAATCATGTCCTTTGCAGGGACATGGATGAAGCTGGAAGCTAGCATCCTCAGCAAAGAAACACAGAAACAACAAAGGAACAGAAAACCAAACACTGCACGTTCTCACTCATAAGTGGGAGTTGAACAATGAGAACATATGGACACAGGGAGGGGAACAACACACACTGGGGCCTGTTGAGTGGGGGACATCAGGACAAACAGCTAATGTATGTGGAGCTTAAAACCTAGGTGATGGGCTCATAGGTGCAGCAAAGCTCCGTGGCACATGTAAACCTATGTAACAAAACTGCATGTTCTGCACATGTATCCAAGAACTTAAAATTAAAAAAAAAAAAGATGGGGCAAGGGAGCCTCGGGGTGGGCAGGCCAGAGGTTGAGGCCTGGGGCTTTGACTGGGAGGGCAGCAAACATCTCAAAGAGCACTACCTTCCAGGTGTCTTGCTGTTTGACCACTACTATCTACTGAATTGGGTTTCCCCCAGTCCACGTGTTGAAGCCTTAACTCCTCCAATGTACTTGGAAATTGGGGTTGGGAGGAGGTAATTAAGGTTAAATGAGGTTATAAGGGTAGAGCCCTGATCCAATAGGATTAGTGTCCTCATAAGAAGAGAAACCTAGAGCTTGCTTCCTCTCTTTCTGCCATGAGAGGACACAGAGAGAAGGTGGCCCTCTGCAAGCCAGGAAGAGAGTCCTCACCAGGAACCAAATTGGCCTGCACCTTCATCTTGGGCTTTGCAAGCTGTAGAACTGTGAGAACTACATTTCTGTTGTCTAAGCCACCCAGCCCATGGTATGTCATATTGGCAGCCTGAGCAGATTCATACAAACACTAGGTGTCAATTGCTAACTGATCAAACTCATCGGTTTCCTTATGCTTCTGAATGAATTTTCACCTAGGCTAAGCAACCATCATGCCACAATTTCACCTTATAAAAATGGTCATAAATGTGACATTCACGAAGAATCTGTGCAGGGAAGGGATTCCTCTTTCTTGCCACTCCCTGGCCATGCCTGTGCGGAAGCCTGGAAGCCCAGTTCAGTTCCATTCTATAGCAATTTTACAGAATCCAGTTCTAAGCCTCACTGCTTTGAGGGGAAAGGAAGTGCTTTGGGAAACTGACATTCCAACCATGGCAGCAACATTCCTGGGAACTGGCCCTGGCCCCACCTTACCTCAGCCAGTCATTCAGGCCAGTGTCAGTGTCAAGATTAGGGTCCTGGCAGTGTCCACCAGACAGCCCAACACACAGGCCACATTTTGTGTCCTTTTCTGCAAAAATCTTACAAGGAATTCAGTTTTGACATGAAGTCTTAAGGAAAATGCAGTTTTACTCAGGCTTTAAGGAACAGTGTTTGAAAAATCTGGCTTTGCAAACTAAGCATGATTTAGAAAAAGACTTACAACAGAAATCCTTTAACTAGACGTTTCTTGTTTCTTACCAAAAATATGAGGTTTTAAAAAATTGTTTACTTGAATTCTTCAAACATGTTTGTACTCTGTGAAATAGAGGTGCATGTGGAGATGAAACAAATACTGGAATTGACTTCATGAGAATAAGCATGCCTTAGGCCTCAGGAATGGCTATCTAGCCATTCCTATCTAGGGCCCATAGCAGCTAACCAGAGAGAAGGGGGGAGAGGGAGAGGGGAATGGGGTGTGTGCAAGGAAGCTTAATGTATGCTGTTTTGTGGTTCTAGCAAAGTAACCCCTTGACATCATTTAAACCTATTATGTCTCTAATTTTCAGCAGCAACCATAAGCATTTCTGACCCAGTCTTGTATGTATGAGGAGGCTCCATTCCACCTGTCTAGGCCTTGCCTCTGCCTCTGCTGTAGGCCACCGATTTATTAAAATGCAATCCTGATGCTGCACTCACATAGTTTCCATAGCCCAGAATGCACCAGAGGACCCACAAAGATATATTTTATTCACCTTCTCATCACACAAGTGCAGTTGTAGAGCTACTTCTCTCTGCCTCCATGAGAGTGCGGTGTGAACCAGCACTCAAACTCCCCATTTTTTTTATTGGATCCCAGACACAAATAAGAATAAAGCATGCTTACATGCCCAGGACGTTTCTAAGCTCCAGTGCCCACAAAATTTCCTAGTACTGAGAATGCAAGTCTGTCATTATGGTATTTGCAGAACTAAAGACTGTATTTAAGGCTTCAGAATGATGCTTATTATACCCCTTTCCTGGACTGTCATGCCCAAAGCACTACATGCATAGTCTTTCTCAAGGAAATTTGCCAGGGAAGGCAGAATGGATCTCATCACATAGGAATTGTTTTGGGTTGGTTACAAGCTGCAGAGTCTGGGGGAGAGGGAAGTTCTCCCGAGGACTGCCCTAGGGAAGGAGAATCTACACAGGGTTGTGTACCACACAGCCAACGGGCTGCCAGTCTCAGAAACTGTGATGGGAAGGAGACCTCCCTGGAGCCAAACACTGTGGCAGCCCTATGTCACCTATGGGAAGTGGGCAACTATGGAAGACATTGAATCCTGAATTAAAGAGTATGATAGGGGAAACTGGTGCCTCGGTGGATGAATGAGGATTCTGAGCTCTTCGGGGTAGAATAACAAGGGAAACAAGCAGATACTCAAACCCACCACATAGAACTCCAAAGGGAATTGTGTTGGGAATGGAAGGCACAGAGGCATTTTCAGTCTGGCAAAGTTCCGATTTTCTAAAAACACTTTCAAATCCATTTCCATTACTCAATGGTCCTGTCACTTTTAATTTCTTCTTTTTTTCCAAACCCATAATGCAATTAGAGAGATGCCATCCCACATCATTAATATCACTATGATGCATTACCACATTTTTTTTTAAAAAGGCATAGTATTTTCTCTTGATTATAAGAGCAAAACCTGCTATTTGCCTGTGGCAAAGAAAGGAATTCATATGCACAAAGGCATGTTCCAGGAAGATTGATCTGGAAGTGATATAGAAATGAATTGGGGAGGCCAGGTGTGGTGGCTTATACCTGTAATCCCAGCACTTTGGGAGGCTGAGGCAGGTGGATTGCCTGAGGTCGGGAGTTCAAGACCAACCTGGCCAATATTGCGAAACTCTGTCTCTACTAAAAATACAAAAAATTAGCTGGGCATGGTGGTGGTGCCTGTAATCCCAACTACTTGGGAGACTGAGGCAGTCTTGCTTGAACCTGGGAGGTAGAGGTTGCACCACTGCACTCTAGCCTGGGCGTGACACAACGAGACTATTTCAAAAAAAAAAAAAAAAAAAAGACTGGGGGAAAAATAGCAACACTTGAGGAAAGGAGACTGCTCATTCCTTCATTCATTCAGTCATTCAGCAAACATTTACTGGGCACTTGCTATGTGTCAGTCCGGGTGGTAAGTGTCAGGTATCTAGAGATGATACCTGGTATTACATCAACAAGCAGATGCCAAAACAGGATTTGATGTGCAAGAAGTACATTGGAGGAAATGCTTATGAAAGACAAAGGAGGGAAGCAGGAGCAGGTGGGAGAGTCTTCAGACTGTGATGCAAGACTGGCAGCTGTGGAAGCGGGGAGGGAAGGAAGAGCATGAGCCCAGTGCACTCTGGAGAACGTCTCAGCTGGGTCAACAGAGAGCCTCCAGAACAAAGGCTGTCTGCTAGAGGAGCCATATGGGACAAAAATGGGCCAGACTTAGTACTCTTTAGGGTGCATTGGCTAAGAGTAGAGTGGGAGAAATGTGAATACCATGGTGTATCCAAAAGGTGGCAGCTGGAGGCTGTCAGTCAACTACATTTCCTGCAGCAGCTTCTTTTGAAAGACATCTGAGTGGAGCACTTCCATGACTGACACAGCCTTCCAGGAGCTCTCGGTGTAGACATATAACATGACGTCACAGCTACATTCCAAGCCTGAAGACTAGCCCTTTGAAGTTAGATATTTATTCCCTGTTCAAACAGCCCCAGCCTGGGTTGGCGGGCAGTGTCCATGCCTGGCTGTGATAAGGGAGTAGGTGCTACTCACATGCCCAGGACAGAAGAGAGATGGGTAATATAACACAATTATGTATAAGATACAGTGGAGGAGAGTTAACCAACTGCTTAGAAAAGCGTAGTCAGGGAAGAATTCAAGGTTAAAGGGATGTGGCAGTTGAGTTTTAAAACATGATTGGAATGTGTCATATACACAGGAGGATATACAACAGAATTGGTTTCATTGGAATCCTGGATTCATATCCCAGCTCTGTCACTTATCAGCTGTGTGACCTTGAGTATGCCTCTTAACCTCTTTTAAGTCCCAGTTTCTTCGTCTGTAAAATGGAAATCATGATAGCACCTATTTTATAGAATAGTTATGAAGATGCACGTAAATTCATTAGCAAGTGCCTGACCTATGGTGTGTGATCAAAAAATAGTAACAGTATTCTTGTCATTGCTATTTTTAACATCCCCAGCAGTGAAAATACCTGTACAAAAGTGTGCTAGGACAGAGGGCAGCCAGTCCAGTGAGCTGCTCGTGGTTCTCCATGGCTGGATCTCACAGATTAAGGGAAGGCATTATAGAATACAAGGCTGGGGAAATAGTCTGGGTCTGAGAAAAAGCCTTGTGTGCTACATAAAATAGTTCAGACTTCCCTCTAGGCTCTGAGAGGCTGTTAAAGGATGTTATTTAGGGAAGGAGATGATCAGATTTGCGTTTAAAAAAATTTCCCTCCTAAAGATTCTTGAATCCACAAAGATACTAAAAAAGACACAGGAAGAGTAAACAATTGTCAGGATCTGAAAGTGTGAAAAGAAAGTCAGCTTGGACTGAAAAAGTAAAAAGGAATTCAGTTAATCATGCTGGAGAGACAGACACAGATAAAAATCAGCCCCAAAGTTAACAGGGGACCTTGTATTACCTGAGGTCATGCAGTGGCTGTAAAATGAGTGACTACTACTTTTCTTTCCCACAACGCCCCCAGGCTCCCTTTGTTAAATCCTTCTATTACTGAGATTGCTCAATTGCTAAACTGCCCTGGCCTCAGGATAGCACTGAATTCTCCCCACTTTCCCTCTCCAGCTCTGGAAAGGCAACAGTATAGAGTTGATCCCCATTCCCCTGCGATCCTCTCCGAGTCCTTCAGCAGGAACACAAGCTTTATGAAGGATGCTGCCCTCCCACTCTTGTCCAGCAGCCTCCACAGGTCCTCTGGAGTGTCCTCCCTTGCCGTATGTGTGTCAGGCTATGGGTTTATCCTTGGTGGTCTTTGGGTGATTTGGATGGTTTTTTTCTTTTTTAAAAAAAATTAATTTTTAAATTTTTTTTAATTTTATTTATTTATTTATTTTTTTGTAGATGGGTCTTGCTGTGTTGCACAGGCTGAACTTAAACTCCTGAGCTCAAGTGATGCTCCCACCTCAGCCTCCTGAATAGCTGGGTATGATACGGTTTTGATAATACACACACTGCAAAAGCAGAAGTATTGTTGATAGCAATGTGCTAATCAGCAGTGTCACTGGAAACCACTGAGCTAACGTTTACAATAAAGTACAAGAGGAACAACTCTAATCAGAAATGCGGATGGGAGGTGTGGTGCGGTGGTTCACACCTCTAACCCCAGCATTTTGAAAGGCCAAGGCAGGCGGATCACCTGAGGTCAGGAGTTTGAGATCCACCTGGCCAACATGGCGAAACCCCGTCTCTACTAAAATTACAAAAATTAGCTGAACATGGTGGTGTGCACCTGTAATTCCAGCTGCTTGGGAGTCTGAGGCAGGAGAATCGTTTGGACCCAGGAGGCAGAGGTGAGCCCAGATGGTGCCACTGCACTCCAGTGTGGGCAACAGAGTGAGGGAAAATGAAAGAAAGAATGAAAGAAAGAAAGAAAGGAAGGAAGGAAGGAAGGAAGGAAGGAAGGGAGGGAGGGAAGAAAGAAGAAAGAAAAGAGAAAGAAAGAGAGAGAGAACGAAAGAAAAGAAAGAAAGAAAAGAAAAGAAAAGAAAGAAAGAAAGAAGGAAAGAAGGAAAGAAAGAAAGAAAGGAAGGAAGGAAGGAAGGCAGGCAGGCATTCAGGCAGGCAAGCCAGCCAGCCGGATGTGAACAGGCCTAGCAATACTTTCTGAGAATGTGTCAGCCCATACCTGGAGAATTACTTTCTCTTCTGGGACTACATCTAAAAAGAAACACAGGCAAATAGAACCACATTCCAGGGAGAATGCTTAGGGTGCTGAAATCACTCAAAAATAAATCATATGAGGAATGCTTGTAGGAACTGGGGGTATTTCATTCTTGAAGGAAAAATGCAAGAAAATCATCCTCTGTAAACAAGACATAATATTTAAAGGGCATTAAACTTGCCCATTAAGGCCTGGACAGATGGAATAGAACCAATGAGTAAAGCTATAGGCAGATTCAAGCTCGACAGAAGGAGAATTTCACTAACAGTCAGAGGGGACCGCACATCGACTGGATTGCCTGAGGAGGCTCCTTGTCACAGGAGCTACGTAGAAAGAGATTGGATGATGCCTTGGCCAGGCTGTAGTACAAGGAACCGAAGCCTTATGGGAACTTTGGGCTAGGTGACTTTTAAGGCCCTCCCTTCTCAAAGTGTCTGTCCTGAAAGCAGAGGCCTTCACGGGGCAGAACAAGCCCCCTAATGCCAGCAATGCCTATAGCTCCCATCTCAAGCAGGTGGGAGGTGGGGCTACCATAGCCCTCCAGCAAGAAACAGTCCTTCCTCAGAAGGAACTGTGACACCATGTGACTCCGGTCACCTGCCTATGGCTGCCTGGATCAAAAAGGCTGGTGGGTTTGTAAGCAGAAACTGAAAAGAAAAGAAATTAAAAAAAAAAAAAAAATCCAGAGTAGGTGGGCAAGCAGGGCCATGAAGATAGCAGGAACCCTGATGGGGCAGAAGCTGTAGGGCAGTATAAAGCTACAGGCATTCCCAGAAGCAATGCCGGGGAGGAGGGTTGAAGGGGAGGATGATTTAAAGGGAGGAGGGTTGGAAGGGAGAAAGGGAGGAGGGAAGGAATAGAGGAGGGGAGGAGGGGGAAAAAAGGAGGAGGGGAAGTGGAGCTGGGGAGAGGAGAGAGTCTCCACAATGATGCGAAATGGAAGAGCCTCTGGGACCAAGATAATGGAGAGAAAAAATAGGCTACTATTGTCCCAGGTCCCTGTGGTTCGGGCTCTTGTCCCCTTTTCTGGCCCCTGTGAAGCCAAGGTTCCCTGGGTTCCCCTGAGAGTCCAGTTGTTTTTATAGCCAAGCACACCCATGGAATAAGCCCCTTACCTGAAGCAACATGAGTAAGACCTTGTTTTTTGAAATTCAAAGCATTTAAAAGAAGGCCAGAGGAGGAAAGCGGTGACCATTTGGGCCTTGAAAAGAGAGGATGCAGCAGTGTATGTGGTAACCACCAGCACCAAAACCAGTGAAAGCAAAGCCCTTCATCAGTGAGAGGCTCAACTCCCCTCAGGCTCATCACCCTCTCCCTGCATCCTACCCTCTGGAAGCCCACAGCTTCTCTCCCATCAAACTACAAAGAACCCTGGAAGCAGAAAACAGTGCCCTGGTGAGTGAGGACTCCCCAGGTAGACAGAATACTAGATGTTTCAGCCAGAAGGAGCTTCACCACAGAGGAGAATGCGGTGTGTGAAAGTGAGAGGTATCTGAGGTGAAAGAACAGCCTCCAAATCCTCCAATCCATCATGTTCCGTTCTCCAAATGCAGACAGCAAGAGCGAGCTGCCCAGGAAGCCTGAGGCTGAAGAAGGACACTGGGGCATCTCTAACCAGGTCCCTTCCCCTTGACCAAACGTTTTCTGTCTGTGAGATGACGGCAGTGTCCCTTGGAGCGGCATGAGTTTTCAAGAGAGTATTATTGATGAAGTCTTTTTTGACCCCTACTCTTTAAGGAAGATCCCTCCCTCTCTTGTTACTGCAGTGCAATACTGGACTTACCCTCAGCGCATGAGTCCTAGCACCGGTGGTCGCATCTGTTCTGACCACACATTGCCCAGGCTGTTACAAGGATTACTTTTGAATATCATTATATGTTTAACAGGTCATTTTCCTTGAGGGTCAGGGATCTCTTCTTGTTTACGTATCCTCAATATTCAGCTCAGTGTCTGGCATAGCATGGGGCTCAATGAATGTCTGATAAATAAATGACCTTCAGAGAAAATGACCAAAGTTAAATTCTACAAATTGTTCAGCTGGGCTCTATATTCATTCCAAATGTCTGATTTCTAGACCCCATGCCCAACCATGGTGCATCCAGTTTAAAACATAGTGCATATTTGCACATTTAAGTTTTAATGTACTGAGTCTCTCAGCTGTTGTCAACTTCTTTGTCAAGCTCCAGGTCCCTGGAGACACAAACCACATCACCAAGCTCTCTTATTAAGGCTTCAACGGATATAGTTGGCACATGAGTTCCCATGCTCTGAGTTTTGCTCGGATACACGTTATTAAAAATGCAGAAAGTAAGACCACCACTACATCATGACCTACTAAACAGATTTAAAAAAAAAAAATTTTTTTTTTTGACTCTTGAACTCCTAGGCTCAAGTGATCCGTCTGGCTCAGCTGGGTTTACAGGCGTGAGCCACCATGACCAGCCAAGATATGGAAAATGTTGACACTAAGGCATGATCTGTAAGGAAGATGATTCTAAAAGCCTGTATTTTGTATTTGTGACACGAGTTAAGTCTTGTTCCACCACTTACTGTTAGTGTCACCATGGACCAGTTTCTTAAATTCTCTAAGCCTCAGTGTTTTCATCTGTAAAATAGCACACTTAACATATACCAGAATAAACTCTGAATAAGTTAGCTCCTATTTATTTATAAGCTAATAGAATCAAAGAGGTTTTAAATGTCACTAAGTTTTGGACTGAGTTTTTCAGAGCCCAGTCAAAGGTGCTTTGTGGGGAACAGGAGTAAAGGTAGGAGATCAAGCAGACACACCCCTGCTTACCCAGAATCACTCTGCATTCATCTGGTTGATGGAACTTTTATGTAGATTTTAGGGAAAAGGAAAAGGAAGAGTTAGTCCAAGATTCTGGCAAAAACTGGTGCCGGAATCTCCTCTTCAACGTCCTGGCCAAATGGTTGTCCAGTCTTTTCTTGAACACTGAAATTCTCTCAGTGAGGCCCCAAATTAATTTGCTTAGCAATTTTCCTATTCTTTAGAATATGAGAAGCTCAAATAGCTAACCAAGTTTTATTGCCTTGAGGAAATCCTGCCAGATCTACTTTAATGAAAAGAGCATTGTTCAAAATTAATTGAAGTCCAATACTCCTACAATAGTGCTACAATAGTTACCAAAAACAGTTGTCCTCCATAGGTTATAAATGTCTCCCAGCAATCTTGGCCATGCTGTTAATTTGCTTAGCAAATCCGTTTAGTTATGTTGAGCATAAAGAGAGTTTTCAGCCTAGACCCTTGTGCAAATGTCCACAAATTCTGAATCAATTGAGTTAGTGTTGCTATAATGATGTTTTCTACTCTATAGCACCAGATTTTCATATCTAATGTCTTACTTTAGTCAGTTCCTCAAAGTTGAAATGAGATGAGATCAAATCAAATCACATTCTATAGGTCAGCATATTCTGGAAACTGCAAGGCTCTGTAAATGATTGTTGCTAATAAGTTATTAGACCCCAGGTTCCTGGCTCTGACTCACAGCCTGGCCTGTCTTCTGAGGCCGTGTGGTCTCTTCACTCCAAAGGGCTGGAGGATGCCTCGAATATCTTCCAAGACCAAGGGGGGGTACTGAGGCTTGGCGACTGGCAGATGCTGGTGCAGATGGGTACAGAAGTGAGCAGATGCACCGTGTGGAGTGTTGCCAGGAATGGGTAGCTGAAGAGCCCCTCATGCACACCTGGACGCTTGCCCTTTGGTTTGTGGTTGTCACTGCTCTTTGCTCAGCTTGTTGTTGCCACTCCATTTCCATTTCAGAATCATATCTATCTTTTAAGCCAGGCCAGGCAGTTCACATGCCACCTGCTTCAGGAGCCTGAAGGTCATCTCAAAGTCAAGTCATCCCTCCCTCTCTGCACATTTTGTCCCACTCCCCTGACCCTGCCTCCCAACTGCCTGTGCTGTGGCTATGGAACAAGGCATTTCTTGCCCATTTGTTTACAAGCAACTTGAGAGCACACACTGTGTTAGATGGAGCTGATTGTGGAAGACACGGCTATTGTCCCAAGTACCCAGGCCCACTTCTTCCTTCCAGTGAGTTTTGGCCAAGCATATGGCTGCCCAGCTAGAGCTACATTTCTCAGATTCCTCTGCAGCTAGGCATGGCCCTGTGAGGCTTTTGTCAATTGGATGAGAGCAAAAGTGAGGTGAACCTCCTCTTTGAATTTTTAACAATGAAGTAGCTTATCCTGTTTGCCCTTTCCCCTTCCCATGCCCTGGAAAGCAGATGAAGCAGATAAGAACCAGACCCTGGAGGCAGAGCCACAAGGATAGGAGACACCTGGGTCCCCAGCAAAGCTCCCTGCTACCCCAAACACTTATGTGGGAAATAAACTACGATTTTCCTTAAACTATTTTTTTTAGCATCTTTTTGTAAAAACTGCTTTGCCTAAGCACTCATCAGCACACAGGTGCTCAATTCAATTTTTTTGTGTTAACAAATAGATGCTTGGCCAGGTGTGGTGGCTCATGCCTGTAATCCTAGCACTTTGAGAGGCTGAGGTGGGCAGATCACCTGAAGTCAGGGGTTCAAGACCAGCCTGACCAACACAGCGAAACACCGTATCTACTAAAAATACAATTAGCTGGGCAGGGTGGTTGTAATCCCAGCTACTTAGGAGGATGAGGCAGGAGAATCACTTGAACCCGGGAGGTGGAGGTTGTAGTGAGCCGAGATTGCACCATTGCACTCCAGCCTGGGTGACAGAGTGAGACTCCATTTCAAAAAATCAAAAATTAAAAAAAAAAAAGATGTATGGATAAAGAAGAGAAAAAAATAAAATGAATGCGTGAATGAGTACATGAAATATTGTCAGTTGCAGTTCTGCTTGAAATAACACCTGTCTCATTTTCCTAATGATGTCTGATTTTCCTGATAGAGAAGGAACCAGGGAAAATTTTGGGGAAGTGAAGAAAGACCTATGCTTTAGAGGATGAGTCTCTCAGGGAGTCCAGTGACTTCTTTGCTTCTGCTACACTTTTTGTGTGATGTTAGGATACTTCCCAGGGATCTGTCATCAGAAAACTCGGAAGGGAATTTCCTATTCTATCAGGAGTGGACTTGAAGTATCTAGAGCTGGCAGTGTATCAGAGCAAGGATTGGTAACAAAGAACAATAAAGGCCTTTCGAATAAGTCTATCCTTCTAATGGCAATATTCTTTTTTTTTTTTTTTTTGAGACGGAGTCTCGCTCTGTCACCCAGGCTGGAGTGCAGTGGCGCGATCTCAGCTCACTGCAAGCTCTGCCTCCCAGGTCTACGCCATTCATGGCAATATTCTTTAAGAAATTTAGAATGTTTTGTATGTGCAGCCTACTACCTCTGTTAAGTGAAGTGACATCATAAAGTGGAGAAAAGGAATATGTGCTCCACATTCCTCACAAGGTTGTAGTGAGAATCAAGTGAGATCGTGCGTGTGAAAATGCTCCATAAACTCAAGTACAATAATAGATGGCCGGTTTTATGTCTGCCTGGTAACTTACTTCCATTATTTATCCATGTGATTCTCGTTGGCTGCTAATTACAGTTCCTTCGCCTGGGTCAATATATCAAGAAAGTGACCTAAATCTTGCCAATTATAGTCCCCAATTCCTTGACCACAGTAATTAGTCCAACATGTGAACACATGATCGACTGGATCACTGGGAGCTCTTCTCGAGGAAGACCTCTATACCCTCTCTCTTTCTCCTGGGCTACTAGCTGGGATGACATCATCCTCAGGCTCTTTGCAGTCCCGGGTTGTGAATGGAGGAAGAAGAAATTCAGAGATGGAGATGGATGATTGTGTCTGAGACCAATCAATATTCTGGTATATTGATTTTTTCGTTAGACTTATTTGAGTTGGGTATTTGTCACCTGAAACCAAAATAATCCTAAAAAATGCTCTATACAAGTAATACATCATTATTTAAAAGACTCATTCAAACGAACTTGGAGAACTTATTTAGCGATTCCAGCTAAGAGCAATGCCACCTGAGACTCTTTAACAAAGAATGGTCATCCTTGCTCTGGAAAAGTTATCCTTTTTGACCAACCACATGGCTTCCAAGGGGCGACACACAGTGATGAAGGTGGAAGAGGAACCCAGCTAGCCAGTGAATCCAGCCTAGCCCATCCTGGAGATCACTGGGATAATAGTTTTGCTTGAATATTTCCAAGGATGGGATCATCACCCCTCCCAGGTATCCTCACCCTATTGCTAGACACCTCTGATTCTTGGAAATAGACTCAAATCTGGTCCTTTCAGACATTTTTTTTTTTTTGGTCTTTGTTTCCCTCTCTGAAAATGCACAGGATTTCAACCTGCCACCCCACCCCTACCTACACCCCTTTTATGTAGATGATCCTTCAGATAGATAACGTATTTGCCTGAGTCTTTTCTTCTCTGGATTAAAAATCAACTTTGCTCAGGTGACGATGCTATTAAAGTTTTCATTAACCTGACATGTCTCTCCCAGTAGCTGCCAACTACTCAACATCTCCCTTCAACCATGAAACACAAACCACACTCTCAATTGCAGCTGTGTTCTACCAGGGCAGAGCATTCCAGAGCTATCACCACCCTTCATCTGGAGTCTGTACCTAGAAATGCAATCTATGTTTATGTCTTTTTAAAAAAATTATTTTCAGGCTGGCTGAAGTGGCTCATTCCTGTAATCCCAGCACTTTGGGAGGCTGAGGAGGGTGGACTATTTGAGGTCAGGAGTTTGAGACCAGCCTGGCCAACATGGTAAAACCCCGTCTCTACTAAAAAATACAAAAATTAGGCGGATGTGGTGGCACACCCCTGTAATCCCAGCCACTTGGGAGGTGGAGGCAGGAGAATCTCTTGAACCCAGGAGTCAGAGGTTGCAGTGAGCTGAGATTGAGCCACTGTACTCCAACATGGGTGACAGAGTGAAACTCTGTCTCAAAAACAAAACAAAACAACAAAACAAAACAAAAAAAACAACAAAAAACTCTCTTTTTATACTGTTGACTCTTATTGAGCTTAAACTTAAAGTTATTAATTCTCTCTCACGACTGCTGTTAACCCATTTTTACTTTTGTGGCTTATTTTTTGAAACTAAGTGAAAGAAGTCACATTAATTTTGATGTATTCATTACAGTCCATCATTTCATGATTTTAACTGAAATATGTTTTCTACATTGCTCAGAGTTGGATTATTTGCAAAGCAGATAAGCTTGCTGCTTTGACTTTATTCAAATCATTGATTAAAATACTGAATAAGATTGGGCCAAGGGCAAGGATCCTCCCTTCAGAAGGCCTGGGTTTTCTTACTGGATAAGGGCCTTCAGCCACCTATGAATCTACCCTTGGGTACACTCACTGTCCAGCCCACATTTCTCCATCTGGTTTTCGTCATGATAAATTTGTCAAACTCCTGAACGGGCTTAATTAATGCATTAACTATAACTGTCCCTTAGCATTAGAGAAAACTCTACACCAATGGGCATGGCACAAGTTCATTTTGTGGGTGGGGTCAGAGGAGCAGCAAAATGGGCCCCACAGAGACATCAGAGCAGCACAGAGGCCCTGGGTATCTAAGGGTGTAGGAGGTTTTGGAGATGAGGAAATGATGAGAAGATGATTTCGTTCCTTTTACAGTTTGCCCAGGCAGGTCTCACAGGGGATATGTATGAGATTTAGTCAGTGAGTATGCAGTTAACCAGCACTTCATAGTGGTGAGACACTGTGGCACAAGCACAGTACTACAAAGACAGTCCCTCCACTCCCAGGACTGGAATCAACATATCCTCATTACGAGAATTTTAGGCACATCTTAAGACTTTCCTGAAGCCCTAGAACCCTTGAGGTTGGGCAGGTGAGAAATTGTGCTAAACTTCTCTAAGAGCTGGCATGTGTGGGGGGTCCATAGAGCACGTCTTCTGGGGAGGGTTATACCCGATCTATAATACTGCAAAGAGGGCAAAGCTCTGATGCAGGAGTCAAAGAGCCTGGGGAACACTGGACACGTACTCCGTGAGACTTGCTGAGCACAAAGAAGCTGGCTAAAGCTTCCCTGGGGACTTTTCACCATGGGAGTTTGAATTTAGGTTTGAGTGTTTATGTGAAATTCTTCTTCACGTTGAACATTTGTGAGAAGATAGCATTTCGGAATTGTAGGGCTGTTGGAACAAATTACCCCAATGAGTGACTTAAAACAATAGAACTCAGCTGGGTGCGATGGCTCATGCCTGTAATCACAACAATTTGGGAGGCCGAGGTAAGCAGATCACGAGGTCAGGAGTTTGAGACCAGCCTGGTCAGCATGGTGAAACCCCGTCTCTACTAAAAATACGAAAATTAGCTGGGTGTGGTGGTGGGTACCCATAATCTCAGCTACTTGGGAGGCTGAGGCCGGAGAATCGCTTGAAACTGGAAGGCGGAGGTTGCAGTGAGCCAAGATTGCGCCACTGCATTCCAGCCTGGGCAACAAGAGGGAAACTGTCAACACACACACACACACACACAAACACACACGATAGAACTCACCAGGCATGGTGGCTCACACCTGTAATCCCATCACTTTGGGAAGCTCAGGAGGGTGGATCACCTGAGGCTGGGAGTTCGAGACCAGCCTGACCAACATGGAGAAACCCTGTCTCTACTGAAAATACAAAATTAGCCAGGCGTGGTGGTGCATGCCTGTAATCCCAGCTACTTGGGAGGCTGAGGCAGGAGAATTGCTTGAACCTGGGAAGCAGAGGCTGTGGTGAGCCAAAATTGCACCATTGCACTCCAGCCTGGGCAACAAGAGTGAAACTCAGTCTCAAACAAAACAAAAAAACAACAGAACTCTTGCAGTTCTGTAGTCCAGAAATCTGAAATCATAGTGTTAGCAGGACCACACTCCCTTCTGAGGCTCTTGGGAAGAATCTATTCTGTGTGTCTCTCCTACCTTCTAGTGATTAGGGATCCTTGGCATTCCTTGGCTTGTAGACACATCAGTCCCATCTCTGCCTCTGTCTTTACATGGCCTTGTCCTCTTCCGTCTATCTCAAATGTCCCTCTGCCCTGATATTGTAAGGACACTGGCCACTGGATGTAGGGCCCACTGAATATCCAGGATGATTTCATCCCAAGAGTCTTAGTTTAATTACAACTGCAAAGATCCTTTTTCCAAATCATGTAACATTTGCAAATTCTAGGGATTGAGATATAGATACGTATACATCTTTTGGGGACCATCATTCAAGAGTCCATCTCAATTTTCTACCAAGTCACTCTCTCATGTGGACCTTGAGCAGTGTTCTTGCTGCCAAAAGCAATCAAGAGCTGCAGCTGAAAATGAACAGTGTGTGTATCAGCACCTGTGGAGGGAAGACCGGGTCCTGGAGAAAGGACACATGTGCGTGCACACACACACACACACGAAACATTTTATTTTAAGACCACCAGGCCGGGCGCGGTGGCTCAAGCCTGTAATCCCAGCACTTTGGGAGGCCGAGACGGGCGGATCACGAGGTCAGGAGATCGAGACCGTCCTGGCTAACATGGTGAAACCCCGTCTCTATTAAAAAAAAAAAAAAAAAAAAAAACTAGCCGGGCAAGGTGGTGGGCGCCTGTAGTCCCAGCTACTCAGGAGGCTGAGGCAGGAGAATGGCGTAAACTTGGGAGGCGGAGCTTGCAGTGAGCTGAGATCCGGCCACCAGGCCACTGCGCTCCAGCTTGGGCGACAGAGCGAGACTCGGTCTCAAAAAAAAAAAAGACTACCAAATATCAAGCAGAATCTTATTTTCCTTATATGTATCACCAACTGGAGTGCCTATAAGTACGACTTGGGTGTGTGTATGCATTATGCGTTTAAAATAATCATTTAAGATCCATTGTTATTTTCATTTGTTGCTTTTGCTTTTTTTTGTTTGTTTTTTTTAAATAGTTTGAAGGCTGCTTCTCACTTATCATCAGATCATTGCATTCTTCCCTAGTCTCACTCTTTCACTTGACTCCTCTTGCTCCACCCCAGGTCTTTGATGCTCAGCAAAGAACTGATCAGGGGCCTCTTCTTCCTGTGGTTCACCTGGACTCTCTGACCACATGTGCCCATTCCTAACAGCTCCTCCTACCTATTCTAATCATCCCCAAATGGCTGCGGTTGGATGAATTAGCACATGAAGACACCCTGGGAGGAGGGCCAGGGAGCAAGATAGTAAAAATCATTACTGCTGAAGGGCCACTGTTGAATAGTTGTGAGCTAAATTCTTTCATTTGTCATTCATTTGGCAGATACTCTCTGAGCACCTGTTATGAGCGAGGCACCATTCTGGATACTAGGAGATGGGGGAATGTAAAGATGACCCCTGCCTCTGAAGCATTTAATGCAATTTTGTAACATCTCATCTTTCAGACTGAGAATTTTGAATCCAAAGTAAAGAAGACAATGTCACGTCAGTAGAGCAGCCATATGGAACTCTGTAAATGTCCTACTGTTTCAGTTCTATACACGCAGGATTCGCATACATTACCTCATTAAAATTAATGTTGTCACCCTGGTGAGGTGAGTAGCATCTCACAGTTTTCAGAGGAGGAAACTGAGGCTCAAGTGATAAACTAGTCTGACCCAGGTTCACAGCCAGTGAGTAGCAGAGCAGGAGCCTGAGTCCAGGTGGCCTCCATGAAGTCCACGACTCTTTCCAACTCTGCTGTGAAAGAAGTGGAGCTTGTCTTTGCTCTTTCCCACCTCGACTTCTGAGCCATTGTCAGCCCTCCTCCTTTCTCTTCCTCTACTGCTCCTGTGACTCTGTGTTCCTGAGACTCCTGGCCTCCCCCACCCCAAGACTTCTTGCACTAGCTCCTTTTCAGGGTCGTTGCTTCTCAGTTCTCTAATTTGATAAATTACGCTAATGGCTGTAAATAGGTCAAACACTGCACATTTTCAATCCTATTTTAAGCTTTGGGGAGATCAAGCTTTAATGGAAAATGAATACAAAGACTATTTAATGGACATGCTGAGTGAAGGATAAACTATGCTTCTCATAATACAAACATTTATACAGCATGTATTATCTTGGAGGAACTGAGCTAGGAAATCCATGGGCAGTATGGTGCAGTCACACACACACCACCCCCCCACCCCCACGCCATGCTGTGGCACAGAAAGTTTGTCAAGGAGAGCCAGTCAGAGCTCTGTTTGAGTCCTTGATGTGAGACACTGGGCAAGTGGCAAGCTCTTGGTGCCAGAGTTCTGTAAAATGGAGATGAAAATACCTACTCACAAGGTTCCTGTGAGGATTTGATGGGCTACAAGTAGGCATGCCTGCTAGGTATTAGGAGTTTAATTTTTGACTATGTTAGTTCCTTTCCTTCTCAGAAAGCTAACATTGCAGTTAGGGAGGTAAAGTCACTAACATGAATTTACTTGAGGTTAACTGCCTTTCCAACAGCCTCGCCTTTCTGAACTTTGCAAAAGAATCACACAATCTAGGAAGGTGGTACTTATCGGGAACATAAGTGCTGCTTATCGGGATAGGTGACATGCAAACCACAGGATATAAGCCCAGGTGAGAGGAGACCAGCTTAGGTAAGAGGGCAGGGGTGAAGGTGAGAGGGCAGGGATACAGGTGAGAAGGTTGGGGTGCAGGTCTATGCCAAGTGGGTAAGGTCAAACATGTATGGGGTTGGAGGGCAGGAAAGGAGGGTGGTGGTGAGTGACAGGGAATGTGCTTTCCTTCCTTGAATCACTTCTTGTCTTCTTGGCAATCTTTAAAAGCATGTCTTGAATTATCAGAATGATATATGCTTGTAAAAAGAAAAAGTCCAAACACTGCAAAATTGCATAAGTTCTTTATCAAATTTGTGTCTATTGCTTCTCTGACTCTCCCAGCCCGACTGCCCAGCACTAAGTATTAACTGGTGTTGTCCTTCCACACCTTCATCTATGCCAGGTCAAACATTTAAAAAACTTTTTTTTAAATCATTGCTTTAATTTTAAAACATTGTTTTACCCTAAGAATTGTTCTGCAACTTGCTCTTTTTGTTTTTTGTTTTGTTTTTTTACTCGAAATCTACCATAGCCAATGTTCCACATCAGCGAGTACAGGTCTATCTCATTATTTGAAAGTGCTGCATGGTATTACATAGCACAGAGAGATATAATTTATTTAATTTGTTCTCAGTAAATTGTCCTCAATTTTTTACTATTATAAACAATGGGCAATTTCTTCACTAATTCCACAGATGTGAACTGAGTAGTTACTAGGTATTAGGCACCAGGCTGTGCCTTAGAGACACAAAAGTGAGTTAAAAAGGTCATGGTCCTTTGCCTAAGGAACTTGTGGGCTGGGGAAAGCTGACTTCAGTGCAATAATCATGCAGGCCAATGTAAATTGCAACTGTGACTGGGAGGCACACGACTCTCTCCCGGGATTAAAATAAGAAGCTGTGACTTCGATAGGAAGTAGAGGAGGGCTTTTATAGAGAGAGGATGGCTGAGGCAGTAGCAGTCACCTAGGTGCAGTAGGGTTATAGTTCTTTCGTGCAGAGAACAGCTGCAGAATAGGCCAGCTGTGAAAAGAGCTGGGAAGTACGGGACTAAGGCAGACCAGAGTGGCAGTAACTGGAGCACAAGGAATCAGTGGGGAGGAGAAGCAGCCTGCAGGGCTAGACCAGCAGGGCCTTGAGTCCTGCTTGTGAGGTTTACCCTCTCTCTCTCCTAAGAGCCATGTGATTCCATGAGCGTGTTTAATGCACAGTGTGATGCTACCAGTGGACCTGTTAGGAGGGACTCCGCTGGTCAGAGATGATGGAGCTTGGACTATGGTGGCGGCTATGGAGAGGAGAAAAGTGGGAATTCTTAGAAATATTAAGGAAATAAATGTCAATATTAGGGGTTTGGTGACAGAAGTCACGGGGCCCGTGGCTGGGGGTGAGATATCAGAGTGACTCCTAGATTTCTGTCTTGTGTGATTTGCAGTGAGGGTGCCGCTTACTGAGATAGGCAACATGAACCACAGAGGAGGGTAAAGTGGAGGGAGAAAGGAGAGGGCAGGACACAGCTGCCTCCCTTGCCATCACTCTCCTTACTAAATATACCTCGTCAAAGCTATTATCTTAATTTAATGTAATTGTTCTCTGTTGGTTCATTTTTCTACTTTTACACTCTTTAGGAGTGGGATCCACACCTGTTAATCTTTAAACCCTCACCGCTATAAAAAATAACTGACAGTTGTGTGGCTTAAAACAACAACAGAAATGTACAGTTCTGGAGGCCCGCAGTCCACGATCACAGCGTGGGCAGGGCTACACCTCTGAAGGCTTTCGGGGAATCCTTGGCCTCTTCCAGTATTTGGAGGCCCCTGGCATTCCCTGGCCTGGGGCAGCCTTGCTCCATGTCGTCTCTGTCTTCACATGACCTTCTCCTCTGTGTCTCTGTCCTCCTTTCTCTTAAAAGGACAAAGGGTACTGAGTTTAGAGCTCACCCTAAATCCAGAATAATCTCATTTTAGGCTCCTTAACTTAATTACCTCTCCTAAGGCCTCTTTTCCAAAGAGCATTGTGTTCACGGGTTCTGAGGGTTAGGACATGGACACATCTTTTGTGGTGTCACTATTAGACCCACTACACTCAGTAAGCACTGGATGGATGAGAGTCAGTCATACAAAGAACCAGGTACAGTTTAATAACGCTGAAGCAGGGAGCGCCGGGCTGGGAAACTAGACAGGAGCAAGATCCTGAATGGCGCATAAACCCAGCTCTGGAGTTAAGACTGTATTCCCTAGGGTATTTTTTCATAACTCACCTGCTCCAAAAATCACTGGGAGTTAAGACTGTATCCCCTAGGGTGTAGTTTCACAACTCACCAGCTCCAGAAATCATCTGGGGTACCTGCTGTTAAACACTCCGATTCCCAGCCCCCTCACAACTTAGTGAATCAGATTTTTCTCATGGGAGCGGACTGAAAATCTGAATGCCTGACAAATGTCCCAGATCATTGTAATCTCATTCTTAAAACCTATGGAAGCCTTCTAGGGGAGAGGGGCTGTAAAATGGTAGAGTGGTTACAGCAGTTTCTTAAAAGTTAAACATACACCTGCCACTGAATCCAGCCATTCCACTTCAGTGGATTTACCTAAAAGGAAAAAAGGCATATGTGCACACAGAGACTTGTACATGAGTGTTCATGGCAACTTTATTTGTAATAGTAAAAAACTGAGGGCTGAGTGTGATGGCTCACACTTGTAATCCCAGCACTTTGGGAGGTTAACGCGGGAGGATTGCTTGAGCCCAGGAGTTTGAGACCAATCTGGGCAACATGGAGAACCTACTTCTACAAAAACTAAAATATTAGCCAGGTGTGGTGCATGTGCTTGCGGTCCCAACTACTTGGGAGGCTGAGGATCGCCTGAGTCCAGAAATTTGAGGGTGCAGTGAGCTGTGATGGCGCCACTGTACTCCAGACTGGGCGACAGAGCGAGACTTTGTCTCAAAGACAAAACAAAACTGAAAACAACCCAGATGTCCGTGAACAGGTGAATGGATAAACAAATTGTGGCAAATACATACAACGGAATTCTACTGGGCAATATAGAGGAATGAAGCATACTTCAACATAGATGAATCTCAAAATAGTTATTTTGAGTGAAAGGAAGACACAAAAGAGTATATACTCAATGATTCCATTTGTTTAAAATGCTAGAAAATGCAAACTGCTCTAAAGTGACAGCAGATTCACGATACTTGGGGGCAGGTGGGAAGGGAGGGCTGGGGTGAGGGACTAAAAGGGGCACCAGGAAACTTTTGGGGTGAGGGATATGTGCACTGTCTTGATCATGGTGCTGTTTCACAAGCTTATCCATGTGCCCAAGCTTATCAAACTGTATGCTTTAAATATATTCAGTTTATTGTATATCTATTATGCCTCACTAAAACCATTTTTAAAAACTCACTGGAACATAAAAATGCATTACAAATTTACTTTTTTTATTTCAATAGCTCTTGGGGTACAAGTGGTTTTTGGTTACATAGATGGATTATATAGCGGTGAATTCTGAGATTTTAGTGCTCTGGTCACCCACGTAGTGTACATTGTACCTAATATGTAGTTTTTATCCCACATCCCTTCCACCTTCCCACTTCTGACTCTTCAAGGTCCAGTATACCACTCTGTACACCTGTGCATATTCATACCTTAGCTTTCACTTATAAGTGAGAACACACAATGTTTGGCTTTCCATTCCTGAGTTACTTCACTTAGAATAGTGGCCTTCAGCTTCATCCACGTTGCTGCAAAAAAGCATTATTTTGTTCCTTTTTATGGCTGAGTGGTATTCCATGCTATATATCTACCACATTTTCTTTAGCCACTCTTTGGTCTTTATCCACTCATTGGTCAATGGGCACTTAGGTTGGTTCCATGTCTTTGCAACTATGAACTGGGCTGAAATAAACATACATGTTCATGTGTCTTTTTCCTAAAATGACTTCTTTTCCTTTGGGTAGATACCTAGTAGTGAGATTGCTGGATCAAACAGTAGATCTATTTTTACTTCTTTAAGGAATCCACTGGAGCATTTTTAATTAAAGTAGAGGCATGATCAGACTTTCAAAGATCTGCCAGTGGTACAAAAATGGGGAAGACACAAAATACGGGCACCAGTCAGGAGATAATTACATGTATAGGTAAGAGAGGTAGCACTGGTTCATTTATTTTAATTGCTGTGTAGCACTCCATTGCAAGACTGTACCACAATTTACTTATCTATTCTTCCATTGAGGGATATTTAATTTCAAACTGTTAAATATTACAAAAATCCCCTAATGATCAGTTTTGTCAGTTTCTCCAAGTACATGTATGAGAGTGTCTAGTGAAATACCTACAAATGGGATTGTCAGGTCATGGAGTAGGAGTGCCTTCAAGTTTACTAAATTGCCAAGTTCCTGTCTCCAAATTCATTGCAAAAACATCTACTCTTTCAGTATTTTGTGAAAGTTACTGTTGTTCTACAGTCTCAACACTTGGGCATTATCAAAAACTTCAATTTTTGATACACGGAAAATTGTATCTAACTGTTGTTTTAATATTTTCTCCCAAGTTTGTTGGTGAGGTTGTACATCTCTTCTTATTTCTCTTGGTCAACACAGAGGTTTCCTCCTCTGTGAATTCTGTATATGTCTTTTGTCTCTTTTTCTAGTGGGTCACTTGTCTTATTTTGTTAATTTGTAGTTTGTCTTGAATTTTTGTATTCAAATCCTTTGTCAGCTATGTGCTTTGCAAAATTCTTCCCACCCGTGGCTTCTCTTTTTGCTTTGTTTTATGTCACCCTTTATTACATGGTGTACTAGTTTCTTCATGCTACTATGACAAATTACCACAAACTTAGTGACTAAACCAGAAAATGTATTATCTTCTAGTTCTGGAGGTCAGAAGTCTGACTTGGGTTTCACTGGCTTAAAATCAAGATGTGGGCTGGGCTGTATTCCTGCGGGGAATCAATTTCCTTGCTTTTTCAGCTTCTGGGTGCCTATATTTCCTGGCTTGTGGCCTCTCCCTCCATCTTCAAAGCTGGCTACATAGAATCTCTCACTCTGATACTCCTGCTCCCCCTTTTAAGGATATTGGGCTGAATGTATTAAATAGTTCACTTTCCTACCAATCTGCTATGATATCCTTATCATACAGCCAGCTTTCATAAATGCATGGGTTTGCTTCTGAGCTCTGTCCTATGTTGCTTTAATTATTTATACCCTTGTTTCTCGAAGTGTGGTCCATGAACCAGCAGCACCAGCATCACCTGGCAGCTTGTGAGGTCTCAAGCCCCACCCCAGACCTTCTTGATAGAGGATCTGTGGTTCACAAGATCTCCACAAGAGTCATAGTTTGAGCATGAAAGTTTGAGAAGCCCTGGTCTACACGATGCTTTTGAAATCTTAAACAATATAGCTTTATATCAAGCATCAATACTTTGTAAGTCAAGTTCCCTCTTCATTATTCTTCATGTAAAATTCCTAGTTTAACTTGGGAAGGATTGGAAATCTTATAATAATCTAAGTCAGTTCATAAGCTTGTCATATTTCTTTACTTATTTAGGTCTTTTTAAATGATTTTCAGTAAATTCTGATATTTTCTTTACAGAGGTCTTGGTAACTCTTGTTGTGGGTTTTATGCAGACGAGCCTTACAGATTTTGTTACTGTTGAAGATGGTGTTTTTAAAAACTACCTTTTCTGATTGGTGCAGATACATTGGATTACAATTTGTATATTGATCTAGCAACCTGGCAGAACAGTCTTTATTAGTGCTAATAGTGTTTCTGTAGACTCTCTTGTCCTTGTCTTTTTTGTAGATAGTAAAATTGCCCATGAATAATAATAGCTTTGTTTCTTCTTTTCTTGTCCTTTCGATTTTATTATTCTTGTATTAATCCACTAGATAGGATTTTCAATATAATGATGAATAGAAGTAGTGAACCAGAGATGGTCTTGATCCTAAACTTAAGGGAGAATTATTTTTACATTTTCAACATTAAATTAAAAGCAGTAATTTTTTCAGGGATATGCTTTATAAGGCTAGAAAAGTATTCTTTTTTCTAGTTTGCCACAATTTTCATAAAATTAGAATGGATATTAACTTTTATCAAGTGCGTTTTATGTCTACTCAATTACCCAGTATGCATACAAAGTGGGTTGAAAGGACCCCCTTGAAATGGCAATTATGTCAGACTAGAGAGGCTATGGGGGGTTATTTTCATTATTATTCTATCTGTTTGTAATACAGTTACATTGCTTCCGTATTTGAATTACTTCCTTCTTCAGGGTACCCAGTTGGAGTGTTTCAGCATCCAAATGAAATATATTTTTCTGTACTGAGAATATCAGCCTATTGAGTGATGTTAAGGAAAGAATATCTGCGGGCCAGGTGCAGTGGCTTATGCCTGTGATCCCAGCACTTTCGGAGGCCAAGGTGGGCGGATCACTTGAGGTTGGGAGTTCGAGACCAGCGTGACCAACATGGAGACACCCCATCTCTACTAAAAATACAAAATTAGCCGGGCGTGGTGGCGTATGCCTGTAATCCCAGCTACTTGGGAGGCTAAGGCAGGAGAATTGCTTGAACCTGGGAGGCAGAGGTTGCAATGAGCCGAGATCGTGCCATTGCACTCCAACCTGGGTGACAAGAGTGAAACTCCATCTCAAAAAAACAAAAGGAAAGGATATCTACAAAAATTTAGATCACATAAGCACTCGCATATTTAAAAAGTATTTATCGTGCACTAATTATATCACAGACACTGTGCTAGAAGCAAGGATTAAAAAACTGAGTAAGATCAGGCCCCTTTCTTGGAGAGGGAGCATTGTGAGGTGCTTAAAAGTCCTAGAAGCAGTCCAGGTGTGGTGGCTCAAGCCTGTAATCCCAGCACTTTGGGAGGCCGAGATGGGCGGATCACAAGGTCAGGAGATCGAGACCATCCTGGCTAGCACCTGTAATCCCAGCTACTCAGGAGGCTGAGACAGGAGAATGGCGTAAACCTGGGAGGCGGAGCTTGCAGTGAGCTGAGATCCGGCCACTACACCCCAGCCTGGGCGACAAAGCGAGACTCCGTCTCAAAAAAAAAAAAAAAAGCCCTAGAACCAGAGTAACATTTTACAAGCGGTTGATCTTGCGTAAATTACTTACTTAAGCTCTTTCAGTTTCAATTATTTCATGCGGAAAATGATAATATAAAATAATAATAGAACATTCTAATTAATTTTGCAATGATTAAGAGGCCACTAATATTTCTACTTAAACAATAAGGAAAACATATCTTCTCACATACAAAGAAATTGCGATATGCCTTGGTTGGTTACCCTAGTAATCAATGGACTCAAGGACTCAAATATTTTTTATTTCTTGCTTCTGACATTTTCTTTCTATCTCCTTATTCCTAGGTAGTTCCCCTCCTGCTTGCAAAAGGATTTACCAAGGTTTCTGCCACCAAGAAACTTTCAAAAAGTGCCTCACCTTCCTCTAACCATTAAACTTCTCTTCATCGCTCACTGGCCAGAATTGTATGAAGTGTCCATGCTGAACCCAATCACTCTAAGAGAAATTAGATCACAGTGATTGGTTGGGGCCGATTACTGTGATCTAATTTCTCTTAGAGTTGAGAGGTATCTTTCCTTGAGGAAGACCAGTAGACATCCAAACAAAATTAGGGCTCTGACAGCCATGACGAAATGAATGGGCTATGTGGTAAGTGTGGTATTATGACATGCATATACTGGTTTTCACCCATGGTCCCTGGCTCATACCTCCCAAAGCCCTTGTTGCAGTCTTTTGTTATAATGCTGGAGTGCTTTAGGCCTCAGAAGCAGGCCTCAGAAAACAGACTGTCTCTCTCTCTCTTTTTCTCTCTCTCTCTGACTTTCTCTGGCCCTCCTTTCCTCCTTTCACCTCCCCAAGGTAGGAATCTTCCCTCACCTTTCTGTCTTGGAGCTGACCATGAAGAAATTTTCCTGACCTACTTGTCTGATTATAAACCATAAGATCCTCATTTCAGAAGGTGTCCTACCCCAAGCCCAGAAGGAAGGAATGCTGCACACAGAGGCCAAGAAGAATCTGAACAAACAGGCCTTGCTGGGTTTCCCCACTCAGTCTGTTAGCATGAGACCATATTCTTTTGGTCCAATAGCATTTCTATGTGGTTGTCAATCATGCCTACTCAATGAAGTCTCCATAAAAGGCCCAAGAAGACAGGGTTTGGGAAACTTCCAGAAAAATAGATAGGTAGAGGCTTACAGGAAGGTGAACAAGAACTCATGCACGAACTGAGAGGGGGGTGCACCCCAGCTCCACGAGACAGAAGCTCCTGTACTCAGGATCCTTCCAGACTCCACCCTGTATATCTCTTCATCTGGCTGTTAATTTGTATCCTTTAAAATATCCTTTGTAATAAACCAGTAAATGTGTTTCCCTGAGTTCTATGAGCCACTCTAGCAAATTAATTGAACACAAAGAGAGGGTTGTGGGAACCCCAACTTGGAGCCAGTTGATGAATAGTTCTGGAAGACCAGACTTGTGACTGGTGGGAAGGAGGGGATACTCTTGTGGGATTGAGGCCTCAACCTGTGGTTTTTGACACTATCTCCAGGCACATAATGCTAGGGTTGAACTGAATTGGAGGACACCCAGATGATGTCTACTGCAGAATTGCTCGCTTTCTTGGTGTGTGGGGAGAAACCCCCACACATTTTTTCACGGAAATCTTCTGTGTTCATTGTTGTGGTTTAAGAACAGAGGAAAATATGCTTTTTCTTCAGAGTAGTCACCAACAGAGTAGGGCTTTTAAAAAACTTGAATGATTCCAAGTCTTTGCTATTGTGAATAGTGCCGCAATAAACATACATGTGCGTGTGTCTTTATAGCAGTATGATTTATAATCCTTTGGGTATATACCCAGTAATGAGATGGCTGGGTCAAATGGTATTTCTAATTATAGATCCTTGAGAAATCACCACACTGTTTTCCACAATGGTTGAACTGGTTTACAGTCCCACCAACTGTGTAACTGTTTCTCCACATCCTCTCCAACACCTGTTGTTTCCTGACTTTTTAATGATTGCCATTCTGATGTCCATCAGTGACAGACTGGATTAAGAAAATGTGGCACACATACACCATGGAATACTATGCAGCCATAAAAAAGGATGAGTTTGTGTCCTTTGTAGGGACATGGATGCAGCTGGAAACCATCATTCTCAGCAAACCATCGCAAGAACAGAAAACCAAACACCGCATGTTCTCACTCATAGGTGGGAATTGAACAATGAGATCACTTGGACACAGGAAGGGGAACTCCACACATCAGGGCCTATTGTGGGGAGTGGGGAGTGGGGAGGGATAGCATTAGGAGATATACCTAATGTAAATGATGAGTTAATGGGTGCAGCACACCAACATGGCACACGTATACATATGTAACAAACCTGCATGTTGTGCACATGTACCCTAGAACTTAAAGTAGAATTAAAAAAAAAAAAACAAAAGCTTTAACGAGATAATTTGTGTAAAGTTCTGGAATGGGGCATGGTGCATAGTAAGCACTCAACTAAATGTTAGCTACAAATATTTCTCATGCATTTCACAATTAAATTATGAAGCTTAGCAAGTTTTCAAAAATATATTTTATAATGGTGTCCACTGATGGATGTTAATAAGATGACCATGGCAGCATAGAGGAGGAGCCTCTCTGATGTGGAGAGAGGAATGGAAAAAATCAGGAATTGGGGGAGAGTCCATCAGGAGAGGCTTCTCAGTAAGAGATGATCTTCAGCTGAATCTTGAAAGACAAATTGGAGTGAGCAGGGCATGGGTCTAGGGACTTACCAGTCCTCCTTGCATGTGAAAATGCCTGGGGGCAGGGACTGGCCAGAAGGAGACAGAAAACCTTCAGAGAAGAGTGTGCCTGGGGGGCAGGGGCTTCCCAAAACAGGATATGTCTTAGACCAGTTGATTTTAAGCACATGCCGAAGCCTATTTTCTTGCTGGCAAAGAAACCAGCAAGGTGACAAAAGAGTATGCTGGTCCAGGGGGTGTTATACAATTGGGAAAAAGAATCGATCATAAGTAGCCAGTTTTTCAAGTGAGAAAGATTGTTAAGTTCATTTCAGAAGGTCATAATTTCAAGTGCATACTGGTCATACCTCAGGACAGTTGTGGCAGGACAGTCTATGAGGCCAAGTGTGCTGACCATCAGGAAAAAAATGGGGGTGAGCGGAAGACCTGGCATATTTAAGAAGCAAATGATAAGGATTCATTTCTGTTTGCTTTTGGAAGGCCAGGTTGCATGGGATGGGGCCAGCTGACAGATGAGCAGGAGGCAGGGGTGACTGTTAGGACACTCGTAGAGCATGAGTATGAGGGGAAGGTCAGGGCTGGGCTTCAAGTTCTCACTTGAAACAAGTCATCCCTCATGATTTGTTTCATTCAAGCTGCAAAGATGGGAAATGAAGTTCGTCCATGGTTTAATTTTGAATAATGGTTTTTCTCCTTAAAAATGAAAAGCAGGTGGGAAACCTGAAAGAGCCAATCCTTCAAGATAATGCCTCAGTGGCTAACTGAGCCTAAATTCAAAATAGAGCCAAGTGGCCCATTTGCTGACTAGAGGTCACATATGTAGTCTGCATTATTCGAAAACTCCCACACTCACTTAACTTTGGGACTTTCATAACTGTCTGTCTCCATTCATGGTCACCTGAATCAGTCAATAGACCTGCATTGACCAATCAGAACTCAACAAGTGTCGATCAATCAGAACTCAGCAGGCATCAGCCAATCAAAACTAAGCAAGTGTGCATCCTTCTTTTGCATAAGTGAACCAGAATGGGAACCTGGGAAACAACTTTTTTTATAATAGATAACCCCCTCTTTGATCTCTTTGAATGCATCTTCTGTTTTGTACCAAAGACTGGTTCTCCTTAGTTTACAAACTGTTTCCTGAAATAAAGTCTCTTAATTTTTTTTTTAATTATACTTTAAGTTCTAGGGTACATGTGCACAATGTGCAGGTTTGTTACATATGTGTACATGTGCCATGTTAGTGTGCTGCACCCAGTAACTCGTCATTTACCATAGGTATATCTCCTAATGCTATCCCTCCCCGATTTTGTTAAAAGAAAATATTTTGTAGTGGATTTACAGGCACAGGCCATATGTGGTTCTAGGGGGTTGGGAAAAGTAGGGGAATTGAAATTTATTCTGAAAGTTGAAGGGAACCACTGCTGAGTTGTAAGACTCACTCTCTGTGGTCTAACCCCCTTCTCAGAGGCCTAAAAAATCCTACTGTTAATACCCAGAAGCAAGACAAACAACATGCCTGGTGGTGCAATTTCTTTTATTGTGATAAGGCAACTCATCTATACTTTTAAACACCTGCATGAAGCGACCTGATTGATATGTGGAAACTGCTTTTCAATAAGAACCTGCAAACAACTCATCTTAAATATCCAATTTTGTCAAGTCCAAAGCAGAACTTGTGTTTCCCTCTTCAGGACCTGTGACTGCTAGTTCTTCTCTGATCTCCACCAGTCCAGCCTCCCTCTGAAGGTGGTGGCAACCAGAAAGTACCTGGACTTTGACAGCACCCACCTCCAGTTCAGCTTGCTCTAGGCCAGAAAGGGCAGCTCCTTCTGAACTCTCTCCAAAAAGAGGCGTCCTGCCAAGACAGAATGTTCCATCTCTGCTACACCCAGAAGATAAAACCACCAATATGTTTGAAAGAAGCAGCAATCACGGGAGGGAAAGTAAATAATTTTATATGGGCTTGGTCAGCTGGAAGTTGAGAATGAAGTGAGAGTGTCTCCCGCCCTCCCCCGGAGCTGTGAGCCGCCTGTGCACTTTGGCCAAAACTCTGCCCTCACATCTGCCAGGGCACCTCACACAGAGCCTCATGTTCTGGTGTCGTCTGCCTCTCTGAGCTCCCGGAAGGCACCATCCTCTGTCAAAGGCCTTGCAATGGCAGTGACCGGGGACTCGGATAGCAAAGCCTACGGAAGAGTTCTTCCCTCTCATCATTCTTCTGTACCCCTCAACCTCATATCTTTCAAAGCTCAGAGTAGAAGAGAAAGTTGAGAAGAAAGTAAGCTGCTGTGGCTAAGAAGTTATGAACATCGTCTCAGGATGTCGTCCACTTCTTTCATCTCACCCTTGGGTGACACCTGATTTCTTCCAGCAGCCCATACTGGTTTGGGCCTCTGTCCCCACTGGGTCCCTTTGGCCTGAAATGCTCTGTTGAGACTGTGTTGTGGAAGTTGGAGCAGGTGCTTCTCCCAGGCACCATAGCATCCTGAGTGTGTTTCACATGAAGCACTTATCTGTGCAAATGTGATAGGTAATCTGTTTCCTCTACCATCCTGTGCCCTTCTCAAGGGCAAGACCTGAGTATTGTGCATGTTTGTATTTGGGTGCCTTGCATAGTCCCTGCACGGAGTAGGCCCTCAAAATCATGCTTCTTAGAGTAAACGAAACATGAGCAGGGACGAGCCTGACTCCAGTGGCCAGTGTGCCCCCAGCGCCCGGCCGCACCCTGCTGGTTCCTCCTGCATGCCTGCGGGGGCTGGGGCACAGCAGTGAGAGGCTGAGGCCAGGCTGAGCAGGTCGGAAGCTTGGCCTTTTCCTGTCCTTCAGCTGCCAAAGAACAACTAGTTAGACTAGTTCCAACTGCCAATGCCAGGCAAGGCTCTGTGTTCCTCCAATTGTTGGGGTTTTCCTGTTTGGGACCCTTAAAATGCCACTTGGGAGAAAGAGGGCTCTTCAGTCAGCAGGCTCCTGAACATGACGGACTCTCCAGACTTCACGGCTCTACTCTGGGTGGTTTATTTATTTGACCTCCTTTAGCAAATTATCCCTCCCATAGGCCTGTAGACTCTCAGCTGAGGTTTCTGTGGGAAAAGAAAGCACCTTACAGGGGAAACAGGGAGGAGGTGTTCCCCGGTGGAAGGACACTTTTGAAAACAGCTATGTTTTATTCTGTCAGGGCAAGAGTCTTATCCGAAATGGTCCAGAGGTGAGGAAATAGTAATCCTGAACTCCAGAAAGAAAAATAAAACCTCTAGAGTTTATAGGTCCTGGTCATCTCCCAAGCCAGCTCCAATGCCAAGCAAGGCCAGATGTGGAAATTCTGCCTTGTTGCTTCTCTTATTAGTAGCTATCTGTTTTCTGTGAATAGCCACAGAGCTCATCTAGGGTATTTTTCCCATCCTTCACTCCTTTCTTTTCAGCTGTCTCCTCCCTCCCTTTCTTCACCACTCCTCTCTCCCTTTACTCTTTCTTTATAGATATATAAATATATTATACATATTATACATATTATATATACATATTTTATATATATATACTTTTTTTTTTTTTTTGAAATGGAGTCTTGCTCTATCGCCCAGGCTGGAGTGCAGTGGTGCATCTCAGCTCACTGCAACCTCCACCTCCTGGGTTCAAGCAATTCTTCTGCCTCAGCCTCCTGAGTAGCTGGGATTACAGGTGTGTGCCACCATGCCTGGCTAATTTTTGTATTTTTAGTACAGACGGAGTTTCACCATGTTGGTCAGGCTGGTCTTGAATTCCCGATGTTGTATCCACCTGCCTCGGCCTCCCAAAGTGCTGGGATTACAGGTATGAGCCACAGTGCCAGGCCTTTCTTTATGTTTTATAAACTTCCCTTCTCCGCCTCTCTCTAGAGCCTGCCCGGGCATGCGTGTGCACACACACACGCACGCGTGCACACACAGTTTCCCTATGGCATGTCCTCGTACCCGTTCCCCTCTGTCACTCAACCTTTCCGATCCCGCACCGTCCCCTAGCCTATCCTCCTTCACCCATGCAAGCCTTGGGCCCTGACTTCTCACACCCAGTCTGCTAGCTCAGTAAAAACGTTTAGCTGAATTCCTGTCCAATTCAACTTACATTTATTTCAGAAGTGACTTAGCACCCACTATATAAGGCCCTGGACTGAGGACTTGGGTTGCAAAGGGTAATGAGGTAGAATTTATTTGGGAGGATACACAGAAACAAATACTTTGGGTGTATTGACAGAAATGTCCACAGATCTTGGGTGCCAAGAGTGGGCACTCCTCCTGGGAGTTAAAGGAAGGTTTCAGGGAGAAGGTGATGCCATCAGTAAGGTGCGCGAAAATTCCAGAAAGAGGCAGCAACATAAACAAAGGAACAGAGACAGGAAACTGTGTGGCTTATGAAAGGAGTCACCAGGGAGAAATCCAGAATTGGTACGTGGAATGTCACAGAGGAAGAGTCTAAAGAAGTACTAGCAGAATGTTCTAGAAGTCCCTTTAAGGCAGGAGAAGGGCTTGGACTCTTCCGTACAAGATAGGAATGCATGAAGAGTTTCAAGCAGAGAAACTGTGTGATATTACTTGGTAGCAGTGCAAGATGGACCTCCAAGTGGTCAAGCCAGAGGCAGGGAGCATTGCCGGGATGTTTCTAGGGGTCCGAAATGGGGAGGGCGTGTACCGGGCCAGGTGGTAAGGAGGCACAGGTTTGAGACACAGTGTTAAAGAAAAAAATCATCACTATTGGGTGGCTCATTGGAATTGGAAATAAGTGAGACAGTCTCAGATGCTTTTGAAGTGTATGGGCCAAGTCACTGAGGGGAGAGGACAGTGGCTTTAGTAGAGATGAGAAGTAGATTTTAGGGGAAGATAATGAACTGATAGTGGGTTGAATGGTGATCTCCGAAAAGATTATCCAAGTCCTAAATCCCAGAACCTATGAAACTCACCTTATTTGGGGGAAAAAAAAAGGGCTTTGCAGATATAATTAAGAGCCTTGAGATGAAAAGACCATCCTGGATTATCTGGGTGGGTTCTAAATCCAGCGATGGATGCCCTTATGAAAGACATTTAGAGGAAGACTTGAGACACATAAAGGAGAAAGCTGTGTGAAAATGGAGGTGGAGATCAGAGTGATGCAGCCACAAGCCAGGAAAGCTGAGGATTGCTGGCAGCCACCAGAGGCTGGACGGAGAAGGAAGCATTCTCCCCAGGAACCTCCAAGGGAAATGCAGCTCCACTGACACCTGGGGCTCAGACATCTGCCCTCCAGAACTGTGGGAGAACAAATTTCTGTTGTCTTAGGCCACCCTGTTTATGGTAATTTGTTCCGGCAGCTGCAGGAAACTAATACAGATTTCTTGTTGGAGACTCGTCTCTGTGTATGAGTTCAGCAGACACTTTGGCAGATGTAGATTCCAGAGCCAGAGATAACAGTTAAAACTACGAGGTTAAGGAGATGGTCCAAAGACAATAAATATAGAAGGAAGAGAAGTGAACCAAGCACACAGCACTGAGACACACCATATTTGATGGATGAAATCAGGGAAGAGGCCCAGAGGCAGAGAAAAGTGGTCAGAGAGGTCAGGGGAGAGCCAGGAAAGCGCCAAGTCACAGAGGCCAAGAGAGCAGAGAGGTCTTTTTTTTTTTTTAAGTATTATATTTTAACTTCTGTGGTACATGTGCAGAATGTGGAGGTTTGTTACATAGGTGTACATATTTATTTATTTATTTATTGAGAGCAGAGAGTTTTAAGGGGAGAATGGTCAACAGTGTGACTGTAGGAGAGGAGTCCAAGAAAGGGCCCCAGGTATCCACTGGAGTTGATAAATAGCTGTTTACTGATGGTTCTGGTAAGAGTGGTGTTTGTGGATGATGGAAGTGAAGTCCTAATTTCCAGGGCAAGAGCAGGCCTTCAGAGGTCCTAAGCACTAGGAAGATTACATTGTCCCCCTAGTGTGCATTTCAGAATAAAATCAATGCTAACTTATGGTTGTAATAAAGTCCAACAGAATTCTACTTTTTCCCAAGATATCATCAATTTAAATATACGTTTTAATATATGTGTATGTGCATACACACATCTGTATGTAGACTCATTATTTTTTCTTCACAATGCCCTTGTTTAGCACAGTGCTGGTTGCAAGGGTTTGCAGAGTAAAGAGGCCATGGAGAAGTGAGGACAATCAGTGCAACCCAGAAGCTCAAGTGAGGGAGGAGGAGGAGGGAGAGGAAGGTTGGAGGATGAGGGGACCTTGTATTGGGAGGAAGAAACTGGGTTATGCTCATAGGCTGAGGGGACAAGCAGGTCGAGAGGGTGAGATGGAAAACACTGGTGAGACAGGAGCAGTGACTGTGAAGCCACATCCAGGCCACAGGATGTGGGGAGTTGGAGGGTCCAGGAGAGGCTTGGCCTGGATAGCAGGAAGGACCTCTTGGCCTTGGAGGCTGGAGGAAATGGGTGCAGATGTGGATAAATCTGTAGGTGGGAGGATCCAAGAAGGAGCAGATATGCTAGAATGGGGCATTGCTTATTTAAAGGAACTGGTCCAGGACAGCAACTCATGTGTGCACATTTCCGCAGGCCTCTGGGATCTCCCTGGTCCTGCCTCTGTGTCCCTCACCATTTCCTCCTTACCAGAACCTGCTATCAGCAGCAGCTTAACCAAGTGGTTAAACAGGGGCAAAGGAGGTGGCTGAGAGGACCACTGGGGTGATGACAAGCCAAACCTCCTCTGCGAGGCCCACTCCATCCTTCCCTGCCCCTGGCCTTTGCTACAGCCCTGGCTCATTGTGCAGTCTCATCAAATTCCACATCCCTAGGTCGTCTAGTGAGATTCTTTCACCAGATGTGTACTTCTACATCATCTCCATGCCCTTCTCCCAACTTGGATTAATTCCACTGTAACCTGAGTGCAATTCTAAAATACATATTTCCTGGATTTCTTTCTGCTCATATTTATTGAGCTGGGACACACACCTGCACACTCACACACACACCCAACCCCCCAACCCACCACATACATACACTCTGGGAATCTCTTTGGGCATAATTTTAAACAGCCCTCTCCGTGCTCAAAGATTTTTTTAATTTCTGTGTTATATTTTAAAAATTTATTGGAATGTTGTGTTCTTTTCCATAATATATTTGTTTTTTATATCATATAAATATATTTTTTATTATTTATCTATTTTTTTGAGATGGAGTTTCACTCTTGTCACTCAGACTGGAGTGCAATGGCACAGTCTCAGCTCACTGCAACCTCCACCTGTCAGATTCAAGCGATTCTCCCACCTCAGCCTCCTAAGTAGCTGGGATTACAGGTGTCTGCCACCATGCCCGGCTATTTTTTTGTATTTTTAGTAGAGACGGGTTTCACCATGTTGACCAGGCTGGTCTTGAACTCCTGACCTCAGGTGATCCGCCTGCCTTGGCCTCCCAAAGTGCTAGGATGACAGGCATGAGCCACCGTGCCCAACTGATACCATATAAATATAATTTAAACCACTGATTAACAAATAAACTTGACCTTCCAGGAAGATGCCCATATTTGTCATGTGGCTCCTCATGCCCCTTGGGACACTGCTGAGCACTCCCAGAGGAATTTTTACCTTGTTTGAGAAACACAGATCTACAAATTAATGCTTTGGTATTTGTAAGCCCACCAGTGTACAAGCAACAATATAGGTGATGTATTCATGTTTGATTTAGGTGTTATTTGATTGCATTTGACAGATAGAATGTTGGCAGTTGTAGGGATCATAGGTATGATTTGTCCATCTGGGGTCGAGTGGGCAGGTGGCTGGCCCAAGGTCCCAGAGCAAGTTGGTGGTGGAGTTAGGACTTGTACCCAGTGTCCTGACTGCCAGTCAAAAGCCTCCAATTCTGCCATACCTGCTTTTCTTGGTGTTTTTAAAGATTCCATCTAGTTCTAAAAGTATGAAATTCTAAGTAGGGGTAAAGAAATTAACCCCCGTGCACTCTGAGATGCCCTCTCTTCTTCACTCACCCCTTCTTACCCTTCACTTCTTATCTTTATCCATAGGCTCCAAGCAGCTTTATTTCCCCTCTACAAGACTGCATTTAGGTCCTAGACAAATTGAATTAGTCCAATAACCTAAATAAATCTAATCACTTCTTTATATGTGATTATTTGGTGGGATTTACTCTACTGACTCAAACACCACTTTCAGTAAGACACACTCTTCTTTAGGCCCGCAGTGCTCCCCATGACCTATTGGAGCCTCCCCCGTCCTTCGCCTGCTGCTCTGGTATTCAGGAGTCCTGGTTGGCATATTTTGTGTTGCTAGAGGGTAGGTCAGGCCCTATTTGGCTCGTCCCATGATTTGAAGACTGAACAAGTACAGAGTTGCTAGTAAGTACTCATCAGGAAAGCAGGAAAGGGAATGTGTGGGGGTTGTGGGTGGCCCTAGGAGAGGCTCTTAACAACCTGGTTCAGGGGTCCTGTAAGCAAAGGCTAGCCCGTCCACTTCCTCCTCACTGCTGGCTCCTTCTTCTCTGTACAGTCACCGAGCTCTTCCTTCACACTCTCCAGCTCCCCATAGCTACACTATCATAATTCTTCCCTGGTGTGGACTGAATGTTTGTGTCCTCCCAAAATTCATAGATTGACATCCTCACCACCAAGACAATGGCATGAAGTGTGGCCTTTGGAAGGTGACTGGTCATGAGGGCTCAGCTTCCATGTAGGGGGTTAGTGCTATTCTAAAAGAGACCCCAGAGAACTCCCTTAGCCCTTCTATCATGCGAGGATACAGTGAGAAGACAGCGGGCTATGATCAAGGAGGGGGGCCCTCACCAGGCACCAGATCTGCTGGCACCTTCATGTTGGACTTCCCAGCCTCCAGGACTCTGAGAATAAATGCCTGGGTTTTAAAGCCACCCAGTCTCTGGTATTTGTGTTATAGTAGCCTGAATGAACTTAGATACCTCCTGAGTAGGCCTCCTACTCTTGGACCCTTTTCCTCCAATCTACTCACTACACACCTGCCAGAGTATCTTCTTTAAACTATTTTTATCTTCTCGGTCCCCTTCTGCCTCCTGCTTAATCCATGAAGTCAAAATGCGTCCGTTTTGCTTAATCCATGAAGTCAAAATGCTTCCGTTTTACTTCTACAGTCTTTGAGTAACCATTCTTACCTCTAACAAGCTCATTACTTGCTAGTCCTCCAGATGAACATCTCTATGAATAAAATAAATGCCTCTCATCATAGACCAGTAGGCCAGACATTCATGAGGTTGGAAAAGGTATGCACCTAGAGAAATGCAAATGGTTGATTGGGAAGATTAGAAGATGTAATCGGTAGGAGCTAATAAGGGTTCATGGAAAATATTAATACCACTTCCTGGACTCACTGTTGTCTTTGTTAGGGGTTATCAAAGTGTTAGATCAGGGGATTGATATAGATATGGCATTATCTATATCTTAGCAAAGCCAATTTTTTTCTTAATAATATTTTGAGTAAGAGTAAGATGGATGAAGTAAGACGGATGAAGTTGTGTGAACCGGCTATAATGTGTTTCCACTAATGTGATATGGGACTGTATTACCCAGGGTAAATGTTAAGCTGCAGTAACAAAGAGACCCCAAAATTACAATGGAGTGAGCAAAAGATATGTAACAGTCTGGGTGGCCCTGGCTGACAGTGCAGCTCTGTTCTATGAGATCAGTCAAGGATCTAGGTTTCTTCCACTTTGTATGTCTCCATCTGCAAATCCAAGTTAAGGTGCAGCCACAACATTCCAGCTAGCAGGAAAGAGAAGAGAGAATACGAAAAGTTAGTATAGAAAGTCAGCCTGGGCCAGGCACAGTGGCTCAGGCATGTAATCCCAGCATTTTGGGAGGCTGAGGCCAGCAGATCACTTAAGGTCAGGAATTCGAGACCAGCCTGGTCAACATGGCGAATCCCCATCTCTACTAAAAAAGATACCAAAATTGGCCAGGCACGGCGGCTCATCTCTGTAATCCCAGCACTTTGAGAGGCCGAGGCGGACAGATCACGAGGTCAGGAGATCAAGACCATCCTGGCTAACACAGTGAAACCCTGTCCCTACTAACAATACAAAAAATTTCTGGGAGTGGTAGCATGCACTGTAGTCCCAGCTACTTGGGAGGCTGAGGCAGGAGAATCACTTGAACCTGAGAGGCAGAAGTTGCAGTGAGCCAAGATCATGCCATTGTACTCCAGACTGGGCACCAGAGCGAGACTCTGTCTCAAAAAAAAAAAAAAAAAATTAACAAGGCATGGTGACACATGCCTGTAACCCCAGCTACTCAGAAGGCTGAAGTAGGATAACCCCTTGAACCCTGGAGGCAGAGGTTGCAGTGAGCCGAGATCACACCACTGCACTCCAGCTGGGGAGACAGAGCAAAACTCTGTCTCAAAAGTAAAAAAATAAAAATAAAAATAAAGAAAGCCTGTAGGAAGCAAATTGGAGTATCACTCCTACTCATATCCCAAATTCTAGTCACAGAGCCCACTCCTGTATGCAAGGGAAGCAGGGAAATGTAGGTTCTGTATGGGTACGCTGTGCTTAGCCAAAACTCAGTGGGGATCAAGGGACCCTTTGCTCAAAGGAAGAAGGGGAGAGGATAATATATTGGGAACAGTAGCAGCTCTGCCACATTGAACTTTGGCCATTCATTTTTCCTCTTTAGCCCTCAAGTTCCCGCCTATTGCAAAAGAATGGAAACATTTATCTGCCCTATCTCACAGAGCTGCTTGGAGGATAAAATTAAATTAAATACATGAGTGTTTTGAATTTTTTAGGATTTTTTAAAAGTGATGTGCTAGAATTCAAAATGCTGCAACCACTTTGTAAAAACCTTGTTAGTTTCTTACAGTTAAACAAACACATACCCTATGACCCAGCAATTGCACTCCTAGGTATTTGCCCAAAAGAAATAAAAAGTTATGATCACATAAAAACCTGTATACAAATGTTAATAGTGGTTTATTCATGGAAACAACCCAAATGGATAAAGAACGTATAGTACATCCCTAGAATGAAATACTACTCAGCAATAAAAAGGAATGAATTCCTGGATATACACATTAACCTGGACGAACCTCAATGCATTATGCTAAGTGAAAAAAAGCCAGACTCAAAAGACTTCCTGCCGTATGATTCAATTTATAGGACATTCTGAAAAAAGTGAAACTATAAAGGCAGAAAAGAAATCAGTAATTGCCCTTGTAGTGACGCTTGCACAACTGAGTTTCTGTCAAAACTCTGAAAAGGGCAAACTTTATGCAATAATTTATGCCTTAATAAACCTGACCATAAAAGAAAAGGTGCTGTGCTAATGCAAGCTATTAATGAATTATCATCTATCTAACAGCTGAAAAAAATGAAATGTCCCCACATCTGAATGAGATAATATAGTTCATAACTGTCACCTATATATTACCTCAAATGAACCCCACAGCAGCCCTGTAAGACAACAAAGAGAACCTCTTTCTCCTCTTACCAGATGAAGCTCAGTGTTCTTAAATTATTTACCAATATACAACTAGGGAGTGACACAGCTGCAATTTTAACCAGGTTTTCTGATTTCTACTCTTTTCTCTTTTAATGCCGTTATGCCACCTAGGAGTTTTGAATAACGTCAGACAGACAAAAAAAAAATCTAGTGATTTGGAGTGAGAAGCAATATAAGACCAATGGATCTTTTATAACTCTAAATCCAGCTTTATCTAGCACCCCAGGAAGAATCCTCTGAAGGCTTTCTCTTCTAAAATTGAGACTACCCTCTTTTCCCTAGGGATTAAATATGACCCACGCAGCGGGGGGGGGCCTCTCTGCCTGTGAGAAAACAACACAGAGACTCAATGGCGTCCAGAAATTGGCCTCTTTGCGGCTCACCAATAGCACCCTTCCCATAGGCCATGGTGGTGCTGGACCCAGTCACTGGAGTCCTGGGGCCAGAATACGCAGCAAAAAAAGAAAGTAGGATGACGAGATCCTCCTAACCAAGGAGGACTGTGGTGGGAAGTGGGTGGAGAGATGGAGACTGAGTATTAAATGCTCTTTTGTCCTGATCTGTGGATTAGAAAGACTGCCCAGTCCTGATCAGCTCATGTCAGTCTCTTGCCACAGGATAAGAGTCATTAATATCTGTACTGTTTGTTACAATGAATGAAGTGTTCTTACCTGTGTTAGGTGGTTTGATCCTCACTCCAACCCAGAGAAAATTATATTCCTACCATCCACCTTTGCAGATGAGAAAATAAAGGCCCAGAGAAGAAAGTTATTTTGCCAAGGACATCCAGCTAAAAATTGGTGAAGCAGGACTTGAACCTGTCTTCTGCATCCAAAGTCCATATTCTTCTTCTTTTTAAAATCCACATTTTTTTTTCCTTACATCACTCTGCCCTTTTTTTTTTTTTTTTTTTTTTAGATCTCAGCAGATGCAGCCCCTGAACTCACCAAGTACACCAAGTACACGGACTAGGGGATGCATCACAACCAATATTATATTGTCATGATGTGAAATTGAATAGTTAGAGATGTGCTTGCACACAGTTTCTCACCGGCAGTTGTTTTTAATAATGCATTTGTCATTCGTGAGTCCTTTAACCCAGGGGTCCTCAATCCCCTCCCCCAGCCCCCAAGTCCGGGGAGGTGAGCTACAGGTAAGCCAGCAATACCTCCTGATTAGATTCTCATCGGAGTGTGAACCCTGTTGTGAACTCTGCATCTGAGGGATCTAGGTTGTACGCTCCTTATAGAATCTAATGCCTGATGCTCTCGAGTTGCAACATTAATACCATCCCCCTCGTCCCATCCATGGAAAAATTATCTTCCACAAAACCGGTCCCTGGTGCCAAAAAGGTTGGTGACTGCTGCTTTAACCAAAGTATATTTATTTATTTAAATCCATTTATACCTTGTAAACCAAAAATAAAATTCTAAGCCCTCAACTAACCGAATGGACCCCCGTCTTGGCTAAGGGGATTCCAAAGAAACCTGAAAAACTAGTTTGGACCATGATGGGAAGGGAGTCTCAGACATGCCTCATTGAACTCGCCTCCCTCTGGAGTTCAGGCACAACTGACCAGCAGTAACATTAAAAGAGAGATCTTAAGACTGACAACACAGACTGTTTGTAGCAATAAGATACCAAATTCCAACCTGACTCTAGTGTAGCGTCACATGACAGATAGCAGGCCTTGAAAGAAATCAAAATATTATATCCCAAAATACATTTCTTTGACATATTTTGAAATGGTCCTGCAAAGCTGTCTTTTGTGGAAGAAATTCACATTCTGTAGAGAATCCCCTTCCCTTTCCAGGTCTTTTTCTGATCTTGAAGAGATTAGCTGAGAGTCTAGCACCTTTTAAAGGTCTGAATAGGAAACATGGCCATCTATTGCCTCTAAGACTGGCCACCTATGAGACTTCTTCTACATACTAAGAACCTCCGTCTCCATAATTTTTTTCTATTGATTACAGGCCTTTAGGTAATAACTCTTACAACCAATTGCCAATCAGAAATTCTTTGAATCCACCTATGACCTGGAAGGCCCCCCATCCACCGCTTAGTGATGTCCTGCCTTTCTGGACCCAACAAGTGCTTTCCTCACATGTATTGATTGATGTCTTGTGTCTCCCTAAAACATATACAATCAAGCTGTAACCCAACCACCTTGGGCACATCCTCTCAGGAGCTCTTGGGGCTGTGTCTCCAGTCATAATCCTTAACCTTGACAAAATAAACTTCTAAATTGATTGAAACCTGTCTCATATACTTTATAGTTTACAACTTTATAGAGGAAGTAAACTCTTTGAACATTACCCTGCCCTTTCTTTATTTCTTTTGAACTGACCTTTTACAACTTGTAATCATTGTTCCTAATCCTACTCTTTCAAGTTCTGTGAATGAATCATTCTAGCTCTGCCTTCCACGGTTTCACATGCTCTGTTCTATCACAGTGCTCAGTCTATTGTGGGTCTGTCTTGGTCCTTGTCCAAAGAGGGAAACTGCTAGGGGGACCCCATTTCAACATGGTCCCCAGTGTGTGAACCCCAGTGGTGCCTTCAGAACCAGGTCTTTATGCATTAGGGAAGGGAAGACTCTCAGAGGATTTTACAGAGCAAAATAGAATGATATTTTCCTTCAATTAAGGATTTTGCTTTCTTGGACAAAGGCTGTAAACTGCAACAACTACTGTATTCTTCAAAACCTGCCTCCTGCCACAGCACAGTGCTTTTGTGTTCCCAGTTTTCCAACTCACATCACCCCAAATAACCCTATTCCGTTTACCTTCCTGAAGGCTGGACAGCCCCCCGCCCCCTAGCCACACTTCAGCTCCTCTAAGTGTGGGAGCTTCTGCACTGCCTAATTACCTGCCCTATGGAAGCCAGGAGGAGACTTCAGTCCCAGCTGGAGCCCAGCTGCTAGAGAGATGGAATATTAAGACATTTTCCTTTCTTCAGAATCCTTGTTAATTCTTTCTGGTGGTGATTAGCCAGTTATTTTTAGCTCTATCTAAGCTCCCTGGTTAGTATTCAGGGCTGGTTTAGACAGCTCTGAGGCACACTCACCATGTAATGCTCTGATTCCATTTGGTCCCATTGAAGTGAATAAAATTAACTTGCATGGCAGACTCATCCCCCATCCTCACCAGGTGCTCCTCTCCTGCCTCTCCTTGAGGCACTGGCTTCTGTCCAAAGGGCCTATGGCTCTGGGTCCAGGGACAAAGTTTTACAGGATGAATCTGGGAAACGTGCAGTTTTGAAGCCATATGAAGAGACGGAAATAACACTGCAATGGGAGTGAAGAAATCAAGGTTTTAGTGTGGACTTTGTCACTAGCTATCTGTGTAACACTGGGCAAGTTACCTTCCTTTTCTGAGCCATCGTGAAATGGTGTGGCTGGACCAGTCAGCCTCTAAGTCCTTCCCAGGACTAAGATGCTATAGAGTCACCAAGTCTAAAATAGGAGCTGAACATGAAGAAACCTGAGTTTAGGGGAGAGCATCTTGACAGCAAAATGCAGGTGCCTTTTTCTTTCTTCTTTGTATTCACCTAGCTTCCCTTTTCCAAAGCGATTCTCCTTCCTCAGCCTCCCAAGTAGCTGTGAAAACAGATGTGTGCCACCATGCCCAGCTAATTTTTTAATTTTAATTTTTAGTATAGACAAGGTCTCACTATGTAACCCAGGTTGGCCTGGAACCCCTGAGCTCAAGTGATCCTCTCACCTCAGCCTCCCAAAGTATACCATAATGCTTTGATAACTGACCACACATTCTGCCCTGGCATTCCTTTTGATTGGAGGCCCATGACAGATCCCTCTGCATCCCCAGCTGTCCACATACCTTTTCATTTTCCCCCATTTTGTTTTCAAGCTCATGGATTGTGATATTTGCACAATTTTTGTCAAAGCCAAAGCAACTATGGACCCCATCCATAAAGGTTCTTTTATCACTTAGACCTTTCCTGGGCTTCCTTCCAAGTAAAGCCGTGGGCCCTGCCTCCACTGTCATCTGCTGCATGTTGCTGTTGAAAGCTGGGCTTACCAGAACCCCTTGGTCCCTCTCCTAGCCTTCCTTGAGGGTACAGTTCCCACTGGACTGGCCTCTAGCCCCTCCACAACCAAGTCACAACAGTGATGGTCACTTCTGAAATAAGTAGAACAGGCATGAAGACAGTGGAGTCTTGCTAACCTGTGGCTGTGAGACATGATGGCATAATTGTGTGTTCACCTTTAAAAGGTTCCCAAGGCTTCTACCAGGGCTGCAGGTTGATTGACCAGTAACCCCTTAGGGTGCAGTTAAGATAACTGTGTCTGGGACAAAGACTTCCAAGTAGAACAGGCCAGCTGACTGCTAGGCTGGGTCGGATGGGACCGGTCCTCTCCAGCTGGGATCCCAGGGAGCCTTTCCCTGCCTTATCTCCTGGTTCACCACTCTGTACCAAGCACTCATATCTGAGTGACCCCACCCACCTGTGCCAGAGGGAGAGTTCTTTAGACTGCTGCTGTTTGGACAAAAATCAGGCAAAACCAAGCCCAACGCATCAATTGTATGCCCCTCACTGCAACCAAGTCACACTTGAAGGGACCCCGGCTGACTGGCACCTGCCCCTCCCTCCCTCTGGGTTTTAGAGTTGAAGGAAGCTCTCGTAAACCTTTTAATGCTGGGACTACACATTTTATTGTAATCATAAGTAGAACATAATACCACAACAGGTGCACTGGGACACTTGCTTAAATAATAAATGCAGTCAGCTTTGTTGCCTATTCACCCAACCCTTCAGGCGCCTGAACAGCTGTGGGCTAGGGGTGGTGGCAGCTTCTGCCCAGGATTGTATTGTTCAAGGCGAATCAGAGGGAAAATGTTCTTACCTCGGGCTCAGGTAGTACAGTGTGAACGCTGACACACACCGCCGTTCCTCCACGCCTCAGTGTTATGGGGCCCAGTTCTAATACTAGCCGTGTGTCGCGGAAAGACCACTTAACCATATTGAGTCTATTTTCTCACTTGTGAAACTAAGATGCTAGAATTTAGGGTAATTCTGATGAGTAAATGAGTGAGGGAGTGTGGTTCTGGGGCCTGTGTTCCCTCTGTCAAAATCCACTCACTCCCTGGGGCTGTGATCGAGAAATCTGCCTCTGAAGCTTGTCCTTGGTCAGAGAAGCCCCCTAAGGATTAAAAGACAATTATGGACCACTTCATACTCACTAGGATAGTGCTTATTAAAAAAGAAAAAAGAAAATCCTAGAAAGCAACCAGTGTTGGTGAGGACGTGGAGAAATTGGAAGCCTTGTGCACTGTTGATGGGAATGCACGACGGTGCAACTTTTGTGGAAGTTCCTCAAAAGATTAAAAATAGAGCTACCACATGATCCAGCAATTCCACTTCTGCGTATTTACCCAAAAGAAGTAAAAGCAGGAACTCAAGGAGAGATCTGTATGCCCTTGTTCATAGTAGCGCTATTCACAATCGCTACAACACAGAAGCAATCCAAGAGCCCATTAATGGATGAATGGACGAACAAAAGGTGGAATACAGTTCAACCTTAAAAAGGAAGGAAATTGGCCCTGCGCGGTTGCTCACGCCTGTAATCCCAGCACTTTGGGAGGCCGAGGCGGGTGGATCACGAGGTCAGGAGATGGAGACCATCCTGGCGAACACAGTGAAACCCCGTCTCTACTAATAAAACAAAAAAAATTAGCCGGGCATGGTGGCGGGCACCTGTAATCCCAGCTTCTAGGGAGGCTGAGGCAGGAGAATGGCGTGAACCCGGGAGGTGGCGGAGCTTGCAGTGAGCGGAGATCGCACCACTGCACCCCAGCCTAGGCAACGGAGCGAGACTCCGTCTCAAAAAAAAAAAAAAGGAAGGAAATTTTGACATGTGCTACAACATGGATGAACTTTGAGGACATTACGCTAAGTGAAATAAAACAGGCACGAAATAACAAGTACTGTGCTCATATGGGACCGTACTCACTCATTCGAAGTAACTAGAGTCCTCAAAGTCACAGAGACAGAAAGGAGAATGGTGGTTGTGGGGGTTTGGGGGGAGGAGGGAGGAGGAGCTGCTGTTTAATGGGTACAGAGTTTCAGTTTTGCAAAATGAAAAGAGTTGTAGAGATGGTGTGCACCACGATGTGAATGTGCTTAACATAAGTGAACTATGATTAAAATGGCAAATTTAAGGATATGGGTATTTTACCACAATAAGAGAGAAAGAGAATTATAGAGCGCAATGGAAGTGACAGTTGAAGGGGTCTTCAATCAGTGCAGACATTTTCATTTGTTTTATTTCCTCTACAGGTGTAGAAAATAATACTACTATAGTAAATGCTACTGAGCATTCACTTGGCTTTGCCTATATCATCACCTCCAATTTTTATAGCAATCCACTTAAGTAAGTAGCATCATCCCCAGTTAACATAAGGAAACTATGGTTCAGGGGTTGGGTAAGAAAGGAATGAGTTATGGCATTAGCCAGCTACTTCCTGGCACAGGGCTTCAGTGGTCATGATGGTATGTACTAGGCTCTGGGGGAATAAGTGTACTTGAAGCTTCTCTGTGGTCTCTGAAAACTCTTGGTCATATTGAGGAGACATACATGGCGAGAGAGGCTCAAACTGGAGCCTTGAGGACACAGGAAGCGGGAATCACAGAGATTCGGGAGTTCATAAAAAGGAGCAGGCACTGAATTGTCTTGAAAAAAGGGAAGTGTTGAAGGGCTTGAATTCTGGGGGACAAAAGGTAAACACGTAGATTTAGAGGGCAAATAATATTTATTAGCAGGAAAAAAGTGAAGTGCAATTACAAACAAGATTTCCTAATGTGGGTATGTGGATAAGAGGTCATCAGGCTAGGGAAAGCCAATGTAGGGATTGCTACTGGAAGCACATTTAAGTCCACATAATAATAGCTAATATTTATTAAGCCCGGCTTGTGTGGCAGGCAATGTTCCAAGCTCTTTATATACATAATGCATTCAATCCTTACACCAACCCAATGAAGTAAGTCTTACTCATTACATTCATTGTACAGATGGGGAAACTAAGGCTCAGAGAAGTGAAGCGATTTAGTCCAACATCGCAGAGCCAGGGAGTAGCAGAGCCAGGATGCAAATTCAGAATGTGGACTCCAGAGGCCTCATACCCAACTCTGACTCTGTGGGGTGATTGCAAACATGAGTCTTTATTATTTAACGAAAATTATTTGTACTTGGTCATAGACATGATGAGCAACCTTGTTTGGTCAGAAATTAATATTTTGAGAATAGTTGCTGATGTTCATGTTTTGTGCATAACACATATCACAGATGCTCACAAAAAGCCGGTAGACAAATATGAGGAGCTACAAAGGTGGGAGGGCTTCTCCATGTTCTTGCTCAGAGCTGGTAACCATGGCAACAGTAAATTATAATTTCACTGCTGCAGACCCACATAGCCAGCAGAGATTACAAGAGATGGTCACCAAGATCATCAAGGACCTAAGTTGCTCAGGATATGGTCATTTTAAGTGACAGAAACCTAACTCAAACTAGCTTAAGCAATAGGACAAAAATCTGGCTTATCAAACACATTTCAGGAACAGCCTGGAGCAGAACCAGCTTAGAAACACACACTGTCAGCAGAGACTTCATAGACATCCATCCTCAAGACCCCACCCTAACTTTAAGTCACACTTTCTTTAAATTTCCCCAAAGACCATTTATGTGAGAATCATTTAGAGAAGTAGGGTAGAGAAGTGTATTAAGAATGTCAATTTCTGGAGGGAATTCTTGATCTACTATATCAGATTCCCTGAGCAGGAATCAGATTCCCTGGCCCAGGAATCTGAATGTTAAACTTGCTTCCCAGGTAACTTTTGCAAGTCTCAATGTGAGAACCACTGCCTAGGTTATAACAGCAACAAGGTATGTCATGTGATCTGTTCCTTTGTCACACTGTCGCACAGAACCATGTCCCTTTCCTAATATCTCAAGTATTTACCCAACAGTGTGATTACGTGATTAAAGCCATTTTCCCCACCCAACTGTAGGGTTCATGAGAGCAGGAACTACATTTGTTGGTAAAATGCCCTCCATTGCATCCCCATTGCCTAACTCAGTGTCTGGCATATAGTGAGTGCTCAATAAATGTTTATTAAATGAATGAATGAATGAATGGACTTTAGTCCACAGAGTTGCTCTCACATTCTTTTCTCACTTAACCCACACAACAAGCCACAATGAGGTAAGTAGGCTAGACATTATTATTACCATTTTTCAGGCAAAAAACTGAAACCCAGAGAGAGACTGCCCAAGTCAGGTACTAAGTGGTCTTTCAACTCTCCTTCCATGTCTTCTGATATGATGCTTCAAACAGGGTGGCACAAAGTTCCAGTGGAGTAGCCGGCCATTAAGGATGTCCCCAGAAAAGGCGATAGGGCACGTGAGATCTGATGCCTGTCCCCAGCTGAACTGCAGGCCTCCTTCCTGGACACACCTTTCTGTTTTATTTCTTATCTCTTCCTAGTTCAGCTCCACAGCTGTTCTGTATGAACCTCCTTCCTTCTCTCTAGGGGTCAAGTGAGGAAATCGAAGGGAGAGAGGGAAAAACAAGAGTCTGGTTACTCAGAGATTTGCAAATAAAGTTCTGATCTGCAGAGAACAGGACAAAGAATCTTACATTATGTAAAATCTCCCAAACCCAGTCTGCTGTCTATGCACCCTGAGATCAGAACACCAACAAACACACATCCAAAAGTGGAGGGGAAGCCAATGTTTCAGCATGATGATGGCTATCAAATAGCCCTAATCATCTGCAAAGATGCAACGCAACTTCAAGGCGTTTTGTCAAATATTGATAAGCATTTCCTGAGCACTATCATGCTCCTGACAGTCCACTGGGCACAGGGGAGGGAAGACACAAAAGACATGAGACATAGACCCTTGCCTGAAGGAGTATATAGCAGCTTTTCTGTTGGAAAAAATGCGATGTTGTGACACAATTAAGGGAGGAATCAAAGCATGTAGTTAGCTACATTTTGATTTTAATGCTGTGGGAGGTCAAGATTGAGCTGTTTGGACTGGAGGGCAAAGAAAGTGGTCATGGAAAATGTGATGGGTCTAGAGAGACAGTTATAATTTTAAAAGGCAGTGGAGAGGGGGAGCATTCCTGAGAAGGCAGGACTGAGCATGGTTGAGAGCATTGCTGACAGTGGACTGGAGAAGAGGCTCTGGCAGGAGGAGATGGTGAGGTGCTAGTGTCCCTGTACCCTCAGGCCAGACTGCCTCATTCTGCTCCTGGCCCCACTGCCTGCTGCTTGTGCTTTCCTTCCCTCTCCACTGGAATGGGGTGGTCATGATGATTATAATAATAAATGCTCTTAAAAACGTAGGTTAATATAGGGAAAGACCTTTTAACAAGTACCTGGTTTGATTAAATTGTGGCTGTTAGCATTCAACAACATTCCTTGAGCTTTTATTGTGTGGCAGGCAGGCACTATGGTAGGGGTGAAAGAGAAGAGCCTTCCTCTCAAAGATCCCCAGGAAGATGAGGGAGGAACCCAATTAATACAATTACGTCGCAATTGCATGTGATAAGTATACCACAGAGGAAGACACAGGGTACTCTGAGACTTAAGGCTGGATCGCCTCTGAGACCACCTGGAAGCATCCCAGGAAGACGTCTCAGAGGAGGTGATGGCTATGGAACCCAAAGTGCAAAAAAGTTTCTCAAATGAAGAGGAGAAAGAAAGGGCAATGGAGATTGAGGAACTACCTGGTGCTTGAAGTACCAAATGTCATGGACAGGAGAGAGAGCAGGTTTTGGCGTGGGGAGAATTGAGATTGGAGAATGAGGTTGGTGTCTGGTGGGGGCCTTGGGTGTCAGGCTAAGGAGGTAAGACTTGGTAGGCCATGGAAAGTAATTAGAGACTTACAAAGGGGAGTGAAGGGGCATGTGGAGGCTGTATCTGAGGTGAGGTCCCCTCCCTCCCCAGGTCTGGTTCCTCATCTGTAAGGTGAAGGAGGCTGGAAGAGCCAGCGCATACTCCACACTCTGAGAACTGATGAGCACTCAGAACTGTGTAGTGGATTCACTGTTTCCTCCACCTCCCCAGTCCTCCACCCTGCCTGAAGATTTGTATAATCACTGGACCACAGCACTGCAGAGAGGGCCAGGTTAATAGATACACCTGAAACACTGTTAAATCATTTATTCAACTAAATTTATATGCCAGCACCGGTGAACAAGGCAGTCATGCTATCTGCCCCTCCCGGAGTTTATAATCTACCTCACTGTGCACAGGTGGTAGGGAGATGATTGAGAAGCCCAGACTCCTGAAAAGAGGACAGGAAGGAACCTGTGTAGGCCAGTCTGGCTGCCTCGTCTTGCAGCCCTGGGAAAGACAGCACCCATCTCTTCTGGCAGAATGGAAGCTGTGTGTGTCCGCGTGCATGCTAGGGCTGGTTGGGGTGGGGCTTGGTGAACCACACTGTCTTTTATCCTGCCTCACACCCACGTGCTGTGGAAGTCTGTCTCCCCTATCAGCCTTCCCGTTAAGAGAAATTTTCAGACACGAAATGGGAGCAGGTCGGGACTGGAAGCTGTGAGGAAAGCACGGGTGGGATGGACCAGGAACCCTAGAACAGTCCTAGTCTCCCACAAGATGAGCAGACTAGCAGTGGAGGCTTAGGTAAATACAAACCCTCTTGTTCCTGGGCTAAACAAATTCCACTCCACAAAAGCTTCAAAACCAGCTCTCTGGGCATTGTCCTATATAAAGCAATGCTTTCTTTGTTAAATCTTTTAATCCGACTGTCTCTTATCTTGCCATTCCCCCAAGTTCCCACAGACTCCCAGGGAGCCCTCTCTCTGTTCTGATGCAGATTTATCTGGAACCAGCTTAGGTCCAGGACCAATTGGAAAGTCATAGGCTGGAGTGGTTGCCATCATTTGCCCAAAGAGCAAGTCTTTTTTTTTTTTTTTTTTGAGACGGAGTCTTGCTCTGTCCCCCAGGCTGGAGTGCAGTGGCCGGATCTCAGCTCACTGCAAGCTCCGCCTCCCAGGTTCACGCCATTCTCCTGCCTCAGCCTCCTGGAGTAGCTGGGACTACAGGCGCCCGCTACCTCGCCCGGCTAGTTTTTGTATTTTTTTAGTAGAGACGGGGTTTCACCGTGTTAGCCAGGATGGTCTCGATCTCCTGACCTCGTGATCCGCCCGTCTCGGCCTCCCAAAGTGCTGGGATTACAGGCTTGAGCCACCGCGCCCGGCCAAGAGCAAGTCTTAATATGGGTAGAGCCTGGTGGCAGAACTCGGTCCAGGGGTTTAGGTCGACAGAAACTCACCACAGGCTGTTCCTGGGGGCTGCTGTTGGAGACACCCAGGCCTACCTCTCAGTTGCCCCTAGGTCCTGGCCTGTCAGATCCCAGATCCTTGCTTTCCTAACCTTATGACCATGCCCGGGATGTCTCTGGGGCAATCCTTGCTGGGCCCGGGCTGACATCCTAGTTGGCGCCCGTGTCCTCCTCCCCCTGGCAGCTTCAGTATCACTAGCGGAGGATGTGGGGCTACGTAGACCTAAAGGAAGAACCTGAGGCAAAATTAATGGAGAGTTTATTTGGGGCCAGGCGTGGTGTCTCACACCTGTAATCCCAGGCTTTGGGAGGTCGAGGTGGGTGAACCACTTGAGGTCAGGAGTTTGAGACCAGCCTGGCCAACATGGTGAAATCTTGTTTCTACTAAAAATGCAAAAATCAACTGGGTGTGGTGGCATGCGTTTGTAATCCCAGCTACTCGGGAGGCTGAGGTTAGTGGATTGTTTGAGCCCAGGAGTTTGAGGCTGTAGTTAGTGAGCTATGATTGTGCCACTGCACTTCAGCCTGGGCAACAGAGCGAGACTCCATCTAAAAAAAAAAAAAAGAAAGAAGAAAAAGAGTTTATTTGGGCCAAGGTTGAGGCCTCCAGCCCGGGGCACACTTTCAAGTTGCCCTGGGGAGTGCTCTGGAGAATGAAAGAGAGGCTCCAGTGTTTAAAGGAAAAAGGACAAATCAGGAGGGGGAGATTACAAACGTTGTTGTTTGTCAGGAATTCTCATTGGTTTGCAGAAATAACATTGGTCCATGATTATCTATACTTTGTGAACTACAGTATGTATGGCATGTTATGGCCACTTGCCTTCAGTTAGTCTAGCGCCTGCATAGCAAGTGGCTTCACCACAATTATTTCACTCAAGGAGGATTGACCTGACTGCCCTTTCATTCCAGTGCCTCTCTAGGCCTGATAATTTAAAGGGGTTCGTATTCCTCAGATAAAACTGTTCTTTTCTTTTTTTTCCCACAACTATATGAAAAGTAGAAATAACATCTACCTCATTTTTTCTTGGAGAAATAAACAAAAAGAAAAGAAAGAAACCACTTACCACACAGAATTATCGTGAGATTTAAAGTAGATAATATATATAAAGCGCATATACTTGCTGGTAACTGTTAGACTCATTTCTCTTCCAGGTAGTCAGATACCCAAATACTTAACAAAAATTTTCTGAGTATCTGCTATATATGCCCAGTGCTGTGTTAAGCAACACAGCAGGCTCAGCAGAGGTATGTTCTATGTCGTTTTTATTCCCAGTTAACCAAGTAATCAGAAATGGGTATTATGGACTTCCTGTATACTCAGCATCATGCTAGAAACAGTGACAAATTAAAACATGCATGAAACATGACAAGGTACCCTCCCATGAACTCACTCTGGGGAGATTAAACACACAGAAAAAGTGAAATAATAATACAAGAACAACTAACAATGCTGAAAGCACAGATACAAGAACCACAGGATGCACACAATCCTCTGCCAAATGGAATGGCTTGTCTGGCAGAATACAGGAGGCCTCAGGCTAGAAATATGGAAATCAAGAGGCCATATGGGAGCCTGGAGGCTGAGGGTGGGAGTGGGGATTGCTTGAGCCCAGGAGTTCCAGCCCAGCAATATAGCAAGCCCTGTCTCTACAAAAAAACATTTTTTTTTAATTAGCTGGTTGTGGTGATATGTGCCTGTCATCCCAGCTACACAGGAGGCTGAGGTGGGAGGCCTAGCTTGAGCCCAGTGGTTTGAGGCTGCAGCGAGCTACGACAGTGCCACTGCACTCCAACTCGGGCAACAGCAAGACCCTGTCTCTAAATAACTGAAATTAATTAAATAAATAAAAATAAATGAGAATGGTGAGTATTTTTAAAAAAGCACGAGAGAGGCCATATGGAGGGAACAGCAAGTGGGGGGAGTGGGAATTCACAACTACGTTACTGGGGTTTTTGTGGCAATGATGGTAGTCATTGTGCTTATTGTAGCTTTGGTCAAGAGAAGAGGCTAAACCATGTAGTTTGGATCACACTGTAGAAAAGGTGGAACAATGTGGTACATCAGAGGGCTGTGGGGTCGACCCACTGGATGGGACAACGTACTCCACTTCTCATCACAAGCTACCTGGAGCAAGTCACTGGATTTCTCTGTCTCATTTGCTGTTTCTACCTCCCAAGGTTGTTGTAGAGATTAAATAAGACAGTTTGTATGTCTCAATAAGCCTAGCTTCTGGCACTTAGGTACCAATCTATTAGCTTTTATTATTATTAATAAAATAAAGGAAAGTCATAGTCTCCTTTTCTGCTCTTTATGTTGGGCGTGCAACCCATCCTAAACCTTGCAAATATTTTTTGCTGAGAAAGACGGGGCTACTGCTACAGTTGTGAATTGTGTTTTTAGAATTAGTTTTCATGTTTTATTTGCTAATTTATTTGGTTTGGAAATACACAACTTCAACCATTCAAGGAAGAAAAGCCCTGAGTGTTTTATTTATTGCAAACCCAACGTCCGCTGTCCACCGTAAGAGACAACCTTGTCCAGCTGGCCTTATTTTGTTGTTTTTGTTGTTCTGTTTTGTTTTGTTTTAGGCTTTTAGTAGCCTGAAGTCATGGTTTTTAGTTTCTATCTCTAAAAGAAAAGAGGCATGAGGAAGGAGCTTTACTGGCCCAATCAGAAACAGAAACTAAGAACCTGTGACTGTATTCTCTCCCTTGGACACCCTAAAGCTTCCGAGTAGATAGGCACCTACACCCTGGGCCTGCAGGACAGTCTGGTGCCAGGTGTGGCTGCCTTCTCAACCCAGTTAGTCTCAGTCTGGAACCCCCTGGCTCTGGGCATGTAGATTTTGGTCTTTCTATTTTTTTTTTCTCCTGGCAAGACAGCAAATCAGAGGGACTCAGTGAACTCAAGGCAGTTTTCTATTGTCCATAATAGGTGGGAATGGGGTTAGCAAGAATACGTAAAATCCACACTCTACCTGCTTCTTAAACAAATCCTTTACCGTAATCACTCACAGGCTCTAACACTGATTGATCTTATGTCCTCTGCCTAGTCCTCCTCTGGTGGGTGTATTAATGATGAGAGTCTAAAGGCAACTGGCAAAGAGAAGGCTAGAGACAGAGTGAAGAAGGGGAAGAGGATCTACAAATTGAACCATTAGTCTGAATAATTAAGAGCTGACTCTCTTTGAAAATTGACTTTTATAATGGTTTGGCCAGGGCTGGGGCCCAGGAGGCTCCATTCTAGCCTCATGATGATAACCATGGGGCCAAAAACCAGGCCTGCACAGTGCTTTTCTTATTGAAACAGCTGCTACTATCATTACCCAAAGGAAGGTGTTTCCTGGGGCCAGTAGCCCCTAAGCAGTCTTTCAGCCAAATTATTATGAGTAAGGAAAGGCTCTGAGGCCAGACCCACATAGCCTGGAAGGACAGTGGCTTATACCAATTGGGGTTGCCGTCACAAGAAGGAACAAGTGAACCGGGCCCCTGGCTTAAAGGCCCTCAATTTTGGAGCTTGGGAGGATTTTTGCAGCTTCCTTTGTTTTTCCTTCAATCTTACATGAGACAGTTTCATGGAATTAAGATTAAGGCAGGGATGGTATTTGCCACAGGTAGAGACTTGCCATCTCTTGGCCAGGTTGGCCCCGAGCCCCCACTGTGAGTGAACCGTAGGCTGGGTCACATTCACTTTGCGTTTGTGCGGGTAGCAAGTTGGGTCTATCTGAACACACAATCTGTAAATTCACTAGCAAAGGAGTTGTTTATTGTACTTCTTTAATCTGTGGGGTCAACTTATTGACCCAGAAGAAGGCAGTCAGAGATTTACAGGACACAGACCAAGACTCTATATAAGCTGATTTTCCCTGGCAAATGACTGAATCCCTCCACACTTCCGTTTCTCCTTCTATAAAAAAAGGGGCAAAACTGTTTGCCACTCAGAATTGTTAGGAGGTGTATAGGTGATCAAAATTCTTACAATGTCTAGCATGACAGTCAATAAACTTGTCTTCCCCTTATATACCCAGTGGTAGCTGCATTTGCAGTCTTCTGACAGGGGAGACTGTTCTCTTCCGAAGCGGAGTCCCCAGGCAGGAGCTGCTGCTGGCATAAAACCATCTGTTGAATTGTATTGTTGTTGCATGGAAGGCAAGAGGACTCCTAATGTTTGATGTCTTTGGGGCTTTCGCCTTGAAGGACAATGGGGATACACCTTTGCCTTGGAAAAGGAGCGACTCAAGTACAAGGCAGGTAAAACCATGGAAAGCAGCAAAAGATCATGGGGACCCTTAGGCTGCTCTGAAGACCATACCATGAAAATCGAGATAAGCTGGTGCTTTCCTCAGTCAACAGAAGCACTCAGTCAAACACAGCTCCTGGCCCCTGCCCAGCTAATGAAGAGTGGTCAATTCATGAAGAGCCTGGAATGGAGAGAGCACCTGTCAGAAGAGGTGATGGGGCATGAGTATGTGTGCCAGGTTCAGAGTTCAGGCTCCTTAAGTCCTACTGACCAATAGGGAAATTGCTGAAAAGAGATGGTGATTCAGGCTGGCAGTGAGGAAGTCCCCAACTTTATCAATGTACCTGAAGTATTGTTTAGTTCTTCCTGTCTTTGGCTTTTGATAGTTGTGGTCCTCAGCCAAGAAGAGGCAGAGGAAATGGAAAAGAGGGTGTTCCTGAGAAATATGGGGGAGGAAGTTATTGTCAACCGGTGCCCCCACCTACAATTATTGTGAAGTCGGTGCTCCTGGTACTTCCCAGTGCCATCCCCACGTCTCATTGTGCTGGCTTGGAGGCACTCAGTTCAGTCTTCAAACCCTCCTCCTTGGCCTTGGCCAGGCTGTCTGTCTCCTCAGGGCAGCCAAAGAAGATGAGCTCATTTCCAGAACCCAAGAGGTGGCTCTGACCCTATCTTCCTGAAGTTATTGCTGAAGTTGGGTGGTTGAAACCAGGCAGGGCATCATGCTGGCACCAGGCTAGCCTTGCATCAGGCAAATCTGCTGACTCATCTCTCTCTTCTAAACAAGCTCTGAGAGTTGGCATGCAGGAAGCAGCACCGAGGAGTCTGATGGCGTGGGCCACCTGGCAGGGACTGACCAAGAGGAGGCGGGGAGCAGCCACCTGCCACCCCAATCCCACATTCCTCTAATAGCACCAGGGACAGAAAATATGTGCCTACCCAAGAATTTCAGGGCCACAAGTAGAAACAAGTGTATCATAACAGGGAAGGTTGCAACATGAGAAATATGCTTTTCCTGAGAAAAGGGGATAACTTGACTTGAATAATCTTCAAAAATTATGTTTGGTGTTTGGAAAAGCTTAGTGGATTCTTTAAAAAGAGCTACACACTAAAAAAAAAAAGAGCTACACATTAATATGTGGAAATAAAAGACATACAGAGAATAAAACAAAAAAATGGCCCATAATCTCCACTCCCCCAACCTCAGATAATTGCAGAAGTACTTGATTAGATAATACATATGTACAAAATAAAAAGTGAAAGCTCCCATCCCCTGACTTATCCCTCTCCTAAACACACATTTTTAAGTGCCTTTTCTTTCTTTCCCATGGGAAAACAATGTGTATATACCCCTACATTTCCATTTGTCCTTAAACATCTTTAGAGTACCAAAATCACCTCAGGTTTGCACAACTTCATGGAACACCAACCACATTGTACTTTATGGTTCCTGAACAGGGGCAATATTCCCATAACACAAAGTGTGAATGGTACCCACCAGAGCTGCGCAATGTGGTAGGAGTGCTGTTTCCACATCATAGTATATCCTGGAGCTCTTTTCAGATCAGTACATATGGATCTATCTCATTTTCTTTTAAACATCTGGCTTCAAAGATTCTATCATTTGGATGTACCATCATTTCCTCAACCAGTCCCCTATGGGTAGACAATTTGTTTCCTCCTTCCTCAACTATGAGAACACTCCAATTAGCATCCTTGTACAGATATCTTAGCAAACTCTTACGAATGTCCATAAAACAAATTCTTACCATTGGGATTCTTAAGTACATACATCTTAATTTTATAGACATTGCCTAATCAATAGCTTCATTTTAAAGAACAACTACTCCAAGGAGCAAAACAGTTTCCCTGACTTAATTCCTCCCTTGAAGGAAGGTGAAAAGGATTTACCTGACATTGTAACAGAATCCCCTTACTGCCAAAAACAAGGTTAACTGTGTATGCATACAGATTGGGTGAATAAGAGAGAGGTGAATTGGATGAGGAAGAATAAAGAAAATTCTTTAGAATCTACAAAGGGCTGTCATCTTAACCACTGATATGAAAGAAGGTAGAAAAAGGGGCTCAAAAGGCCTCTTATTCTCATTAACTTGGTTGTTCACCCTAGAGGGACTTTGTCATTCATGACTTAGTCACATTTTACATCTATAGACTCATCGTACCTCAGTGAGAGCCACCAAGCAGCTCAGAAAAGAAGTGGGGGTTTAACCTTGGGCTGTATGCTTTTACTGTATGCTCTAGGATTTTCTCAGCGGTTCCATTATTGAATGTGTGTTTCACTTACCTACTGTAGCTCTACAATAAAGCAACATTATCTCTCATCCTTCTGAGGGTTGACTGGGCTCAGCTGAGTGGTTCTCACTTGGGGTCTCCAATGTCATTGCAGTCACACGCAGGCTCTTGTTTCAACTGGAATTGCCCTGAGGAATTTGTAATTTTCCCCCAGCCTCCTGTAGCTATTATTCTCCTAAAGAGAGGAGGATAGAGGATTGGCCATTAGTATTTGGATCACAAGAGACATGCCTAGCTCAAACTGACTGAAAGGAAAAGATGAAGTTACTGGCTCAGGTAACTTCAGGAATACTTCAGGGGTACCTGGATCTAGCTGTTAAAATAATCTTATTAGGAATTTGTTTCTTTCCATCTCTCAAATTATTTTTTTCCTCTATTAGATTATTTCTCAAATAATGCCACCAAGTGCTCCAGGCTTAAGATTAACAACCTTGGGAAAAAGAAAACATCTCTCCCAGTGGCCTTAGAATCATCCTGAAGCTTTTATTGGATGGAGTGGGTCATGTGTACATCTCTGAACAAATCTTCATGGCCAGGAGAAGGGGATATACTGGCCAAGCCTGGGCATTTGGCCAACCTCTGGGTCTGGGAGGTGGAATCAGCATCCCCCTAATTGTATGAACTGAGATTGGGGGTGAATTATTTAGTAAAATGAATGTGGAAGAAGGGAGACTGTAGGCAAAGGCAAAAGATGTCTACCTATAAGGTCCTTACCTGGGACTGGTGTGACAATGCTTGGGAACAAGTCACACTTTGGGTGAACCTGTGGTTCAATTGGCTTTTGAATCCTTGGCTGTAATTAGGAGAACACTAAGACTTTTTCCCCTTTGACAGTGGTCAGTAGATATGTAAAATCATGGAATCATTCAATGACTGAGACCCTGAGGACCACTGACTCCAATCCCCCACCCAGTGGTTGAATCCCTTCCACAGCTCCTCTGCAAACACTTAGAAACGCTCGGTGGCAGGATGTTTGCTCACTGACTTCAAAAGCAATCTCTTCCACTGTTAGGCATCTCTATGTGTTTTTAAAGTTATTATAAACACTAACCCTCTAAAATTGACTCCTACATGTTAAACACTGGGCTATGCACTTCACATGTCTTATTTCAACTTCGTTTTACAATATTCCTTTGAAAAGAGTTACTATTATTAGCCCTACTTTACAGAAGAGGAAACTAAGAGCAGGAGAAATTAAGTAACTCAGGTATTTTGAGGACAAAAATCCTCATGGTATACCTCTGCATTGTGAAGATCTGCCATTCTGTAATTTTTACCCATTGATCTTATACTTTGGCCTTTTGGAGTTATTTGGATAATTCCTCAAATAATTTCAGACAACTATGACATATCTCCTAGGGCTTCAGTCTTCTAAGGTAAGCATCCATATACCTTCTTTCACTCTGAATGTAAAGTGGTTTACAGAGATTTCACCAGATGACCTTCTCTGGGCATGCTGAAGTTTGCCTCTTAAAATGTGCTTAAAACCCACTCTGGGCTGGGCGTAGTGGTTCACACCTGTAATCCTAGCACTTTGGGAGGCCAAGGAGGGTAGACTGCCAGAGCTCAGGAGTTCGAGACCAGCCTGGGCAACACGGTGAAATCCCATCTCTATTAAAATACAAAAACAATTAGCTGGGTGTGGTGGCATGCACCTGTAATCCCAGTTACTTGGGAGGCTGAGGCAGGAGAATTGCTTGAACACAGAAGGCAGAGGTTGCAGTGAGCCGAGATCGCACCACTGGGTGACAGAATCACCAGCCTGGGTGACAGAGTGAGACTGTCTCAAAAAACAAAAAACACTCTGTTTCAAAAGGGATCTAACCAGTGTAAAATATTATGGGATGTCTTCACTGTGGGTATACAAAACTGTCAGCACAATTCAGACTGCATTTGGTTCTTAAGAAGTCACATTCCACTGACAACTCAGGTTGAGGTTGGAGCCATCTTCCATCCTAAGGTCTTCTTCATCCACGCCTGTTGAGTCTCTCCCAGGTTATAACGGAACAGTTAACTTTTTGAGCCCCTGGCGCAGGACTTTACCTTTATCCTTGTTAAATTTAACCCTGTTCATTTTAGTTTATTGCCCAATTACTGGAAATTTTTATTATATCATTCTATGCCCCAGTTATCTCTCCCAGGGTAGGGCATCTTCAAATTTGACAGATATGTATTTGTCAAGCAAGAGACTTAAAAGAAATGGACAAAACAGGAACAGGAATAGAAAATGCCACTGGAGGCCTTCTGGACTGAATCTTCTTAGTTAACAAATCCCACCAACTATACTATCACTCCACCCTCAGTTCTCCAATTCTATCAAGACTTATGAGAGATTTTGTCAAATACTGTGACAGACTTGTCGTAAACCATGTCCAAAGATCTATTACTCTGTTAAAATATTTCAGGAGGAAGAGATTAGTTTGTTATTCTTTTATTCATTCAATTATCTAGTATTTATTGAGCATTGGCTCTGTCATTTATTAGCTGAAAGGCCCTGGGCCAGTTATTTAAATCACCAATGCATTAATTATCTTATCTGTAAATGGAGATAATAACCTCCCAAACCTTACATAGCTGGTGTTGAAATTAAATTAGATAATAAACCTAAGTTACTTAGAATGGTTTCCTGGCAGTTAATAAATGCTCAGTAAATATGAACTATAAACCCTAATTGAACTACTTAGTGCTTATTTTTCTCAGTTAACAACAGTTTCCCTCCTTTCCTGGTTCCTAGGTCCAAACCTCCTCCAGTGTTTATGTATTTTTAAATTGATACACAATGTCTGTATATATTTATGGGATACATGTGATATGTTCATACATGAACACAATGTGTAATGATCAAATCAGGGCCATTAGGATATCCATCACCTCAAACATAAATCATTTCTTTGTGTTGGGAACATTTCAAGTCCTCTCTTCTAGCTATTTTGAAATCTACTATAAATTCTTGTTAATTATAGTTGCCCTACTATACTATCAAAGCTGGAAATTTATTTTATTTTATTTTATCTATTTTTTTTTTTTAGACAGAGTCCCACTCTATCACCCAGGCTGGAGTACAGTGGCACAATCTCAGCTCACTGCAACCTCTACCTCCCAGGCTCAGGTGATCCTCCCACCTCAGCCTCCCAAGTAACTGGGACTCCCAAGTAACAGGCACACACCACCACGTCCAGCTAATTTTTGTAATTTTTGTAGAAACAGGGGTTCCACCATGTTGCTCAGGCTGATCTCAAACTCCAGGCCTCAAGCAATCCTCCTGCCTTGGTCTCCCAAAGTCCTGGTATTACAGGTGTGAGCCACCGTGCTTAGCCTACAGAACTTAATTAGTCTGATCTAACTGTACTTTTCTACCCAATAACCGACCTCTCTTCTCTCCACTCCCAACCTCTAGTAACCACCACTCTACTCCCTACCTCCATGAGATGAAGGGTTTCTTTTAACTCTCGCACATTTTGTCCTCCTTTGGCCTCTCCTGATGACTGCTGGCAGGTACAGCCCTCTCCAGCTCTGCAGGGCTCCTTCGTGATCTTCACCAGTTCACATGAGGATCTAGAGCCTTCTCTTTGCCTTCCTCACTTTGGTTATTTGCGGTTTTAGCATTTTGATGGCATTTTTTGGGCTTCCCTGCCGTCCCTTCTGTTGGGTTTTAAAGTTCTTCCTGGGAGGTGCCTGCAGCCAGCCCCCTGAAGGCTTAGTGACAGCTGCCGGCAGCCGGCCTGCTACAGGGAAGCACTGTGTAATCTGCCTTTGTTGGCCTAGGCCTGTTGTCAGCCAGCCCTGCAATGATTGCACTGAGATTTCATAAGAGGGAAACATAACTTTCTTCTCTCTCTCTCTCTCCCGCCTGCCCTCTCTCCCTCTCTCCCCCTCTCTCTCTAGTATTAAGATTGAGTAGGTTCTTTCCCCACCTCTTCCCTTGAAAAATTTTTTCATATAAATGGATTCAGTATCTGAGCATTTCCCCTCCCCAAATTCCCTAATCCCCAATACACATACCTTTCTCCAGACATAACAAAGTGTGTAATTATGTTATCCAAAAAAAGAGAAAGGGCCACGTGCCATGGCTCATGCCTGTAATCCCAGTACTTTGGGAGGCTGAGGCAGGTGGATCACTTGAGCCTAAAAGTTTGAGACCAGCCTGGGCAACATGATGAAACTCCATCCCTACAAAAAATACAAAAATTAGTCAGGTGTGGTGGTGGCATGTACCTGTAGTCCTAGCTACTTGGGAGGCTGAAGTTGAAGAATCGCTTAAGCACAGGAGATCAAGGCTGCAGTGAGCCAAGATCATACCACTGCACTCCTGGCTGGGCAACAGAGTGAGAGCCTGTCTCTGAAGAAGGAGAAGGAGAAGGAGAAAGAGAAGGAGGAGGAGGAGAAGGAGGGGGTGGGGGAGGAAGAGGAGGAGAAGAAGAAGGAGGAGGAGGAAGAGGAGGAGGATGAGAAGGAGAAAGAGGAGGAGAAAGAGGAGGAGGAGAAGGAGGAGGAGAATGAGAAGAAGATTAACAATAAGAAGAAGAAGAAGGAGGAGGAAGAGGAGGAGATTCCTTTCTTCTCCCATCTCCTCACTCTTCCATACTTTTAAGGCCACTTCAGGGTCACCAAAATACCCAACTCTAGGGGAAACCTTTTGTATGAATGCATGATAAATGGTGACCCTCTTGAATTGTGCAACACGGCAGCACAGCCCAACTCTCTATAGCTGGATCATCCTGCCCTCCATTCCATCTTATCTTGCAGGCTCTTAATTCTTGATAGATAAAAATGTTGCTGGCTTGGAACGTCAGACTAAGATACTAGATATGGGTGGGTTGTTAGGGGGACAAAAACATCTTGCTGACACAGAGGATATTGTCTGAAGAAGACAGCACTCAGGAATGCCTAGTGATTGGCATGATGCTAGGGCTGGCAAGAGGGGGCCCAGGTGTGTCTCATGGCGTGCTTGTGTGGCGTTCACCACGGAGGAAAGGCAGCCAGCACTCACTGAGGACCCACACCAGTCCAGGCCTATACCTGAGCTTCCTCATGCTCTCTCACTTACTCTTCAATATGCCCCATAGAGATGAGGACTCAAAGTCTCAGAGAGATTTGGCTAGCCCCCAGAGCTGGTGAGTTGCAGAGGTAGGAGTCAAATCCAGGCTGTGTGGCTCTTACCCTCTACGTGACAAGACTACCCAGGAGGAGGAATACAGGAAAAAAAAAAAAACCAGAAGTAACTATAACTAGGGTTGATCCTTCCTTCCTTCCTTCCTTCCTTCCTTCCTTCCTTCCTTCCTTCCTTCCTTCCTTCCTCCCTCCCTCCCTTCTTTCTCTTTCATTCTTTCTTTCTTTCATAGAGAAGAGGTTTTTTTTTGTTTTTTGTTCTGTTTATTTTTGACAGTCTTGCTCTGTTGCTGAGGCTGGAGTGCAGTGACACAATCTTGGCTCACTGCAGCCTCTGCCTCCCAGGTTCAAGGGATTCTCCTGCCTCAGCCTCCCAAGTAGCTGGGATTACAGGCGCATAGCACCACACTGGGCTAATTTTTTTAAAATTACTTTTAGTAGAGATGGATTTCACCATGTCGGCCAGGCTGGTCTTGAACTTCTGACCTCAAGTGATCTTCCCACCTCAGCCTCCCAAAGTGCTGGGATTACAGACATGTGTCACTGTGCCCAGCTGAAGAGCCAGATTTTTTAAAAATGGTTTTTTGTATGTATTAGGTTCCTAGAGATGCAGTAATGAATTACCACAAACTGGGTGGCTGGAAACAACAGCAACGTATCCCCTCACAGTTCTGGAGGCTAGAAACTCAAAATGAAGGACTGTGCTCCCTCTGGAGCCTCCAGAGAAGAATCCTCCTTGCCTCTCACTAGTTTCTGGTGGCTCCAATAATCTTTGGCATTTCTGAGCTTGCAGCTGCATCACTCCAATCTCTGCCTTCATTGTCATGCGGCCTTCCTCCTGGTGTGTTTCCCCATGTGTCCTCTCCTTTTCTTGTAAGGGCACCAATGGATTTAGGTCCCTCTCTAATCTAGTATAATCTCACCTTAACTGAGGACATCTGCAACTACCTTATTTCCAAATAAGGTCATATTTGAGGTTTTGGGTGGTCATGAATTTTGGGGGGGAGATACTCAATCCACCACACCTTGCTTCCCAATTCTGCTCCGAGCTAGCCCAGGCTAAAGTCTAAAGCCCAGCACGGCTTCACTTTCAGATTTGATTCCTGCAGAAATATCAGCTCAGTAGCAGTTCATCCCAGTCTACAGATGTGTTTTATAAATTTATAAATTGAGCCATGTGGTAGGAAAACCTTATTAAGGGAATGGAGGTCTCTTGGGGCTTTAATTTCTGAAAGTGCTTCTTGGTGCCAGCAGCCTTGACCCCTCAGCATGTAGAAGCAACAGATGGTCTTTCTTGCTCAGGAGCTGACCCTTACCCCCTGCCATTATGTCTCCAATCTGGACATCCCTGTAATGGTGGCAATGCCAAGCGTGTGCCTAAGGTGCCTCATGACGTGCTTGTGTGGTGCTCATCCTGGAGGAAGATGATAGTCTGAGCATCTTCATCCTGGTCATCACCTAGGCAGGCCCTACCTGAATAGTAACATTACAGTGATTAGACATTTCTTGCCATTGTAGGTGGCCTGGATGTCAACTCAGGGTGTGCTGACACCTAGGCCAGTGCTCTTGGAGTCCATGCCAGTCTGTTCTTGTCCTGATGCTCCATCTGATTGTCTACAGACTTCTCTGCTGCCTTCAAATTCTGGGCATCCTGCACGCCAACAGTCAGCTCTCCCACAATCCTGCCTCACTGCCCAATGAAGGTATGCACCCACACCCAGCTCTTCACCTACACCCACTGCTCGCCTCTCCTCTTGGGCATTTCCATTTGCCACTCTTGCCACCTCCTGCTTGGGCCTCCAGGGGCTGCCTGTTCATCACACATGGCCCTAGTGACTTTCTCTAGCCATTCCCAGGTGAAGATGCCACCCACCACAGTCCCATGCTGGAGATGCCAGGACAAAAGGGGCAATGGAGTGGACCCAGAGAACTCTGCTCCTCCCCAGCCCAGAAGCTACCGAGCAACAGTGAGTGGAAGCCCCTGGCTGCATAGGTGGAGGCCAGATAGACCACTCCTCACCCCATCCCAAAGAACAGGAAATGAACTGTGAGGCCTCCAGGCCCAGCCAGGGAAGAAAGCTGCACATAGGCCTATGTTGTGTCTGCAGCCACACAAGTTTCTTTCAGAAGGAGAGGGTGGGAACAGGGGTGGCAGTCAATGGAATCTTCTCATAATTCCCAAGTGTTTTGCTAGAACAAAGAGCTAACCTCCAGCCTCAAGTCTCTCTGTAGGGCACTTAGTTCCTTCTCACTGCAGAATCAGCAGCCCTGGAATCTGCCCAGGCTCCCCTCTTCAGCCACCCACTTTTATTTTTCTCTGTGTTACTTCCATCTGCTGATGTTGCCTGACTTGTAATGTGCCATAAAACAGATTTGACAAATTTTTTATTGTCTATCTTCCTGCTAGAATATATGCTCCTAGAAGGTGGGGCCCCTGCCCCAGAGCCTAGAACAGTGCCTGTCCAAGCTGAAGTGGCACTTAGGCAAAGCCATCGAATGAATGCATGAGAGGGAAGCAGCCCAGTCCTGTCAAATGAGCTGGAAGAGACTGACTTCAGAGACAGCCTAATCTTTTTCTCTGTTAACATAAATAGCAAACAAGGAGAGTCTCTTTAAAAGAAAAAGATATTTATCTAGGAATAGAGCACTGTATTGGGAATATGCATATCATAGTAAACTATGTACATATTCAGGGAAGTAAAGGAAGACAGATTTTTAAAGAAAGAAAGAGAAGGATTACATATTTGTTCTGACATAATTATCCTTGACTCCAAAGACCAATAACAAGGGTGATGCCAGTCTGGGCTTGGACAGGCAGTGGCTGGGCAGGTGTCTTCACAGAAGTCTTTTTTGTGTAAGGTTGCAATGGCCTTTGTGCAAAGTCATGGTTTTTACAGAGTCTTGTGTGATAGTTTTTGTTATCAGGCATATACGTATGAGAACTCTGTCTTCATGACCTTTCCCAGCTCCATTTGTCAGGGTTCTTTCTTTCTTTTTTTAACATTAGTGACTCCATTTTGATTTTGACAACTTTCACAACCCTAATTTTTCCTGAAAGGAAACTGGGAGCAGTCCAGAGATTCTAAGTAACTCCTTGGATTTGACACTGGAACCGGGTTTTGCATTTTTTCAAGGAACTTAAGACACGCTGCCCTTCCCACACACTCTCTGAGGGATGTGATGATGGTGGGAGCAGAAGCTTAGAGAGGCTAAGTTACTCAGATGACACAGCCAAAATTTAAGCCCAGATTTGTGTGACTCCAAAACTATGGCTTTTTAATCATTAGGCTGGGGATAACAAATACATTTCATTTCAAGAGCCACGTGCAATTAACTAAGATGTGACTCAGGGCCACCGTTTTGAGGAGTCTGAGGCTCCTCTGGTTCAGCAGACAAGAGTGCATGATTGATTAGCAATGTCTGCCAGGGACACAGGGTGGGGAATGACAGTGTTTTGCCATCCCTGCCACTAAGCAATGATGCAATATTAGGTTCCTCATCTTAGACTCTTTGTCCCTCACCACACTGCTTCTGAGGCTAATATTCCTATAGTTCCTGCCTCAGCAATGAGAAGTTCATGACAAAGCTGCCAAACACTGTCAAGTTGGAGGTGAGCAGAGCACAATTCCATTAGTAAGAAATGGAAACACTGCACTTTCAGGGATCATTTATATGATTTGTGGCTGCAGAAGTTGCTCAACGTGAGGAGCCACAGAAACCACAAGGAAGAGATGCAGTTCTATAGCATTCTCTGTGGCGTGTGAAGCCAGCTCTTGGTGTTACTTCACTACAACTGCATTTGCCATTGATGACGGTTCTTCTCTCATCTCAGGGAAAGTGGAAGGGAGAGAGGATGCAGCCTGAGAGATTCCTGTTTCAACATTTAAAAAGAAGAAAGAAAGAAACTGAATGCACATTTGGTCATTCCAGAATCATTTGCCCATCACACAGGGCTTAGTATCACCTTTGTGTAGGAAGGACACCAATATGTTAATTGTAGGGGAATTATTTATATCTGTCTTTGGAGGCATCACATGACCTAGGGTGGCAGAGTTATCTCAATAACTATGTTTACTTGGGGTTATATTATCCTCCCAGAGTTCACACTGAGAACAGGGAAGACAGCTCTCACATGTGCTTTGTGATGGTGGGAATGAAGACAGCAGCTAAAAGAAACATTTGCTGCCAGTGATACATAAAGCAGAGACTCCATTTTGCCCAGAACAGAGCATGAGCTGTATATAAAAGGCCTGACCACTCCATGAATTAAGTCAGGGAACCCAAAAATATTATTGAGTCATGAGCTAAGCACTATAAAATGCCTTATATCACACACAATAACAGATATTTCAATTTTCTCCCATCTGCTTGGATATGTTCTGCAGGATGCTATGTAATATGGGGTCTGGATGTGGACCCTGAACTCAAGGAAACTATGCCCCAGCTCAGGAGACAAGACTAATGCACCTTTTACCAAGACACAACCTGCCCCGAGGCCTCGATATTTTGTCTCCCTTCCTTCCCCATGAAGCAGCCTATCTTTATGCCAAATGCATGGGAATTCCTTGTAATTCCTCTGATATTTTGTATTGTTTTCACCTCCATGTCTTTGCTACTGTTCCCAGACTACCTTGCAAACAGCTCTTCAGGGTTTTGGTTTTTGTCTTTGCCCCTCACCAGCTATGAAGTCCTGGAAAAGTTATTTAACTGCCTCTATGCCTCCGTTTCCTCCTCTTAAAGTGGGGATGACAACAGTTTTACCTCCTAGGGTTATTGTAAAAAAATTAAATGAGTTATCAAATATTAAAGTACTTAGAAACACACTCAGAACTTAGAAGGACTAGACAAGAGTTAATAATTAGCATCATCACTCACCCTTCAAGACTCAACTTGAATGTTATCTCTACCAAGAAGCATTTCAAAAATTACCACAAAGTCAAAAGACAAAAGATTACCTGGGAAAGAGCTTTGCAATACATATGACAAAGGACTGACTGTTTTCCTTAATTTATGGGGAACAAGTACAAATCTGTAAGAAGAAAACAGCTCAACAGAAAACCACCCAGCTGTTAGGAACATGCAGTTCACCGAGAAAGAAATACAAGTGGCCAATAAGCAAGAAAAGATGCTCACTTTCACTCATAATTATGCAAGTCAAAATAGTAACAAGAAGCCTTTTTTTTTTTTTTTTTTTTTTTTTTTTGCTTATCAGACTGGCAAAAGTTTTAAAGTTTGATGATACCCAGTGTTGGCAAGAATGGGGAAATTAACCGTTTGCATATACTCTTGAAGAAAGTATAGATTTCTGCAGCCCTTTCAGCAAGCATTTTGGAAATATTTATCAAAACCAAAAATGTGTATTTCCTCAAATGCAGCAATTCTCCTTCTGTTTATTGATATCCTCACAAAAGAATATATGTCAATATACGTCATACTATATTATAGGGTTATAAAACTGTACCTGGCACATAGAAAGTGGTCAGCAAATACTTTTTCTATAAATAAACAAACCAAAATGTTCATTGTAGCAGTGTTGGTAATAGACAAAAACAAAAAACAACCTGAATGTCCAGCAACAGGAGAGATTTTAAATAAATCCTGCACAGTCATACTATGGGGAATTCTGCAGCTGTTGCAACTAATATCATATATCTACATATTCTGATTTAAGAAAGCTTCTTTTATTATTGTTCTTTTGTTTTTAAATTTTTTAGTTTGACAAATAATAATTGTACATACTCGATATAATGATTTTCTTTTACTTGGATAAATTTCCTTTAATGGAATTGCTGGATCATGTGGCAGTTCTATTTGTAGTTTTTTAAGGAACCTCCATATCTTCATCGTGGCTGTACTAGTTTACATTCCCACCAACAATGTGTAGGAGTTCCCTTTTCTCTGTATCCTCAGCAGCGTTTGTTATTTTTTGTCTTTTTGATAATAGATATCCCATCCAGGGTGAGGTGATATCTCATTGTGGTTTTGATCTGCATTTCCCTGATAATTAGTGATGTTGAGCATTTTTCCATGTATTTGTTGGCCAATTGTATGTCTTCTTTTGAGAAATGTCTATTCAAATCTTTCACCCATTTTTCAATTTGATGGTTTGCTTTTTTGCTGTTGAGATGTTTGAGTTCCTCACATATTGTGGATGTTAATCCCCTGTTAGATGAGTAGCTTGCACATATTTTCTCACATTCTATAGGTTGTCTTTTTACTCTGTTGATTGTTTCCTTTGCTGTGTAGAAGCTTTTTCATTTAGTATAATTCCATTTATTTTTGCTTGTGTTGCTTGTGCTTTTGAGGTCTTATTCATAAAATCTTTTCCCAGACCAATATCCTGAAGCACTTCCCCTGTGTTTCCTTCTAGTAGTTTTATTGTTTTAGGTGTCACATTTAGGCCTTTGATCTATTTTGAGTTAATTTTTGTATAGGGTGAGAGGTGGGAATGTAGTTTTATCCTTCTGCATATGGATATCCAGTTTTCCCAGCACCGCTTACTGAAGAGACTGTCCTTTCCGCAATGATTGTTCTTGGCACCTTTGTCAAAAATCAGTTGCTTGGTATGTGTAAATTAATTTCTGGATTCTCTGTATTCCATTGGTCTATGTGTATTTGTTTTTGTGCCAGTACTGTGCTACTTTGATTACTACAACTTTGTAGTATGTTTTGTTTTGTTTTTAAAAAATAATTTAAAAATATTTTGTAATAGAGACAGGGTCACACTATTGCCCAGGTTGGTCTCAAACTCTTGGCATCAAAAGATCCTCCTGCCTTGGCCTCCCAAAATATTGGAATTACAGGCATGAGTTACTGCACCTGACCTAAAGTATATTTTGAGGTCTGGTTGTGTGATACCTCTGGCTTTATTCTTTTAGCCCAGGTTTGCTTTGGCTATCCTTTCAGGGTCCTTTGTGTTTCCATACTAATTAAAAAAAATTTTTTTTTTCTATTTCCATGAAGAATGTCCTTGGTATTTTGATAGGTATGGTGTTGAATCTGTTGTTTGGGTAGTATTGTCATTTTAACAATATTAAGTCTTCCAATTCATGAGGATGGGCTGTCTTTCTATTTGTTTGTATCTTCTTAAATTTCTTTCATCCATGTTTTATGGTTTTGCTTGTAGAGATTTTTCAATTCCTTGGTTAAATTCATTTGTAGGTATTTTATTTTTTGTAGCTATTGTAAATGAGATTTTATTCTTGATTTCCTTTTCAGCTAGCTCATTGTTCATGTATAAAAATGCCAGTGATTTTTGTATATTAATTTTGTATCCTGCAACTTTACTAAATTCATTTATCAGTTCTGAGTTTTTTTTTTTTTGAGAGTCTTTAGGTTTATACAATCATGTCATCTATAAAGAGAGACAATTTGACTTCCTGCTCTCCAATTTGGATGTCTTTTATTTCTTTCTCTTGCCTAATTGCCCTGGCTAGGGCTTCTAGTACTATGATGACTAATAGTGATGAGAGTGGTAGCTTTTCCTCATTCAATAAGATGTTAGCTGTGAGTTTTCCGTATATGGCCTTTATTACGTTCAGGTACTTTTTTTCTATACCTAATTTATTAAGAGTTTTTACCTTGTCTGTATAAAGAATAAAAAAAAAAAGAGCCAGGCATGGTACCATGCACCTGTAGTCTCAGCTACTCAGAAGGCTGAGGCAGGAGGATTGCTTGAGCCCACGAGGTTGAGACTGCAGTGAGCCATGATGATGCCACTGCACTCAAGCCTAGGTAACAAAGTGAGACCCTGTCTCAAAAAAGAAAGAAAAAGAAAAAAGAGTTTTTATCATGAAGGGAGGTTGAGTTTTATCAAAAGGTTTTCCTGCATCTATTGAGATGATTATATTGCTTTTGTCCTTCATTTTATTGATGTGATGTATGACATTTACTGATTTGTGTATTTGAACAATCCTCGCATTCCTGGGATAAAATCCTACTTAATCATGGTGAATTATGTTTTTGATGTGTTGTTAGATTTAGTTTGATAGTATTTTGTTGAGAATTTCTGTGTCTCTGTTTACCAGGGATGCTGTAGTTTTCTCTTTTTGTTGTGTCCTTGTTTGGTTTGGGCATCAGAATAATGCTGGCCTCATAGAATGAGAGAGGAAGAATTCTCTCTGCTTCAATATTTTGAAATAGTTTGAGAAGAATTGGTATTGATTCTTCTTTAAAGGTTCAGCAGATTTCATCCAGTCTTGAACTTTTTCTTTGGAAGACTTTTCATTACTGGTTCAATCTCGTTACTTGTTATTGGTCTATTCAGTTTTTCTGTTTCTTCTTGGTTCAATGTTGGTAGGGTATATGTATCCAGGGATTTACCATTTCCTCTAGGTTTCCAAATTTATTGGTGTATATTTGTCCGTATTTGTCTCTAGTGATTCTTTGTGTTTATTTGGTATCCATTGTGATGTCTCTCTTTGTTTCTAATTGTATTTATTTGGATCTTCTCTCTTTTTTCTTTATTAGTCTAGCTAATGGTTTGTCTATTTTTTAATATTTAAAAAACATTTTTGTTTTATTGTCTTTTTTTAGTCTTAATTTTGTGTATTAATGTTTGAATCCTTATGATTTCTTTTTTTCTACTAATTTTGGGTTTGGCTTGTTCTTGTTTTGCTAGTTCCTTGAAGTCTTTAGGTTGTTTATTCAAAATCTTTCTAGTTTTTTGATGTAGGCATTTATTGCTATAAACTTATCTCAATACTGCTTTTGCTACATTTCATATGTTTTGGCATGTTGTGTTTCTATTTTCATTTGTTTCAAGGAATTTTTAAATTTTATACTTAATTTATTCCTTCACCCATGGGTTATTCAGGAGTATGTTGTTTAATTTCCATGTATTTGAATACTTTTGAGTGTTCCTCTTGTTTTTGATGTCATTTTATTTCATTATGATCAGATAAAATACTTGATATGAGTTTGATTTTTTTTAATTTTTTGAGACCTCTTTTGTGTATTACCATATGGTCAGCCCTGGAGAGTGTTGCACGTACTGATGAAAATAGTGTGTATTCTGCAGCTGTTGGGTGAAATGTTCTGGAAATCTCTGTTAGGTCCATTTGGTCTATGGTGTGGTTTGAATCTGATGTTTCTTTGTTGGTTTTCTGTCTAGATGGTATGTCCAATGCTGATGTCCCCAACTATTATTATAATAGGGTCTATCTCTTTCTTTAGATCTAATATTTGCTTTACGTATCTGGGTACGTCACTGTTGGGTGCATATATATTTATAATTTGTATATTCTTTTGCCAAATTGGTCTCATTATATATAATGTTCTTTGTCTTTTTATACAGTTATTAACTTGAAGTCTATTTTGTATGATGTAAGTATAGCTATTCCTGATTACTTTTGGTTTCCATTTGCATGGAATATCTTTTCCCAGCCTTTCACTTTCAGTTGAGTGTTTTTACAGGTGAGGTGAGTTTCTTGGAGGTAGCATACAGTCGGGTCTTGTCGTTTTATCCATTCAGCCAGTCTCTGGGAAATATAATTCATTTACATTCAAGGTTATTGATAAGTCAAGAAGATGTCTAATACATAAGGTAAAAAGAAAACACCTAAATATTCAAATATGCTAGTATATGCATTTTTCTTTCCTGCAAAGATGACTTAGAAGTTGTTTTTATTTCCTTTGTAAAAAAGAATTGGGAACAGGGAGGTGGTCAAAGAGAGAGAATTTTAGATTCATGTTATATTAATAGGTTTCTAGTTGAAATTTTTCTTTTTAAAATTTGTTTGCGGGGGAGTATACATATATTGATTGTATTTTAAAATAAAAAACAAATGCATTTCGTTTTCTAGTAGCTGAACCAGGCTCTCCAGATCTGCCCTGTATACCTCTCTGTCTCCTCTGGCCACCTCCTGCCTCTTACTTCATGCCCTGGCAGTGCTGATGAGCTGGCAGTTTCTATACACCTGCCACCATGGCCCTATTCCCAGGCCTTTGCTCTTGCTGTTTGGCTCCTCTGTTTTCAGTGTTCTCCTCTCTCCACTCTCCCTGTTATTTAATGCCTTACTCCTATCCGGTATTGCCAAGCTAGTCTAGTGACCACTGCAGCATCTCCGTAACACTCTGCACATTTATCTCTCCTCACACTCCATTGTCTTGGAATTGATGTATTAGAAAGGTGACAGTTGTAAGTGATCCTTAGTGCAGGTCTGTGCTTCACTCATCGTTGTGGTTTGAGCTGTCAGCATGGTGCTTCTTACATAAAAGACTTTCAATAAATGTTAGATAGATGG
>NW_012113586.1:4200315-4213737 GCF_000951035.1 Colobus angolensis palliatus | reverse complement strand
AGTTAGAGACCAGCTTGGCCAACATGGTGAAACCCTGTGTCTGCCAAAAATACAGAAATTAGCCAGACATGGTGGCAGGCACCTGTAATCCCAGCTACTTGGGAGGCTGAGGTAAGAGGATCCCCTGAGCCCAGGAGTTTGAGACCAGCTTGGCCAACATGGTGAAACCCTGTGTCTGCCAAAAATACAGAAATTAGCCAGGCATGGTGGCAGGCACCTGTAATCCCAGCTACTTGGGAGGCTGAGGTAGGAGAATCGCTTGAACCTGGGAGGCAGAGATTGCAGTGAACCGAGATCATGCCACTGCACTCCAACTGGGACAATGCAGTGAAATTCTGTCTCAAAAAAAAAAAAAAAAAAGGAACTACTTGCAAAGCTTGGCATTGACTAAAGAGAGCTGCTTCCCCACTAGCAACCTTTCAGGAATAATTGATTCCAACACCAAAAAAAACCCCTATATTGTAGCATTCCTACATTGAATAGTCTATTTCTGAACCTTCCTTCCTTCTCTTTCCAAGCCCATCCAGGGCAGCCCTAGCAAAGGAGTGAAGTCTTAGAAGAGAGAAGCGTCCCAGGGTTTATTCACCCATGTACTGACACTTGCTACATGACAGGCACTGCTCTAGGTAAGGAAGCAGCTGCGGGTCACAAAGAGAACAAGCCTATGTTCTTGCCCTCAAGGACCTAGTTTTATTGAAAAAGAGAGAGTTGAGGGAAGAAAATAAATTGTGGTACAAATAGAGAGAAAAAACTTATGACCCATTATAGAGCCCAAAGCCTCCAAGTCTCCAAATCAAAACCCCGTTGTATCTGATGATTGAAACCCTAGCCCAGTGGGAATGCCCGAGGGGCACTGGAGGAGGGTTAGGAGGTTACAAGGGAACTAGCAAATGCTGCTGCAGCGAATCCTTGGGAACAGGTGGATTTCCAGGGAAGACAATCACCTGAAAGAGGGAGAGGAAGAGCTGATCAGGATAGAGTCAAAAGTTTTAACACCAAAGATGCAAAAATAGTGGAGTCAATGAAAGTTTTATGGCTGCCCTCACAGTGTTTTTCTGGCAGTTGTTCTCCCATGAAGGGAAAGCAGATGGCATACAGATTGAATGAGTAAGGGGGCTGAGGTCTTCAAATATCTGTACTTATGAACAGGTGCTATGGGAGGAGGATGGGCCAAAGATAAGGCGTAGGGGCTAGGGGTTGAGTAGAGGAAGGCCCGTAGAACTGTCTCTCCACTTCCTTGAGCTACTCCCCACCCTACCCCCAGCTCCCTCCTGTCCCTGTTCTGACCCTGGCCTCTGAAGCATGAAGGTCACTGTGGCTTTGGCACCAATAGCCTGAGTAGTTTTAATGACGTGGCCCAAGAGTGGTCTGTAAAGCAACAGTGAAAACACATGCACTGGAGCAATTCCAGTCAGATGGTACCTAATCCCTGCTCTGCCAGTAATCTGCTGCATGACCTTGGGTTGGTAACCCCTCTCTCTGTGGGTTAGACTCAGTATACAACATCTGAGATTCTTTCTGTATGAATATTCTTTATGGAATTCTAAACTTCACACATGTTCTTGGTCTCTAAACTTCTAAAAGCACTGTAGATCACTCAGAGATAAAAGGGTTTGTTGAAGGAAGAACTCCAACAAATACATTTTTTACTTCTCACCATGTATTTTGTAAACAATAATTGGGATGTCTACCCATACTATCTAACTTAATCACGAGACATTTATTGAAGGCTTATTGCACATCAAGCAATCGGGCTAATAGTCTGGAACTAGGCTGTGATAATATTAACATCAATAGGTTGAACACTGTCATGTATATCATCTCCCATAACCCTCAGTTCTGGAAAGGTAGGTATTATCTTCCTCATTTACAAAGAGAAAAAACAAAGGCTTTGAGAGATTAAGAAATCTGACCAAGAGCACACAGTGAGAAAACCGCAGGGCCAAGATTAAAAACCCATGGTGGTCTGACTCCAGAATCTGAATACTTTACTGAGATTTATTGCCTCTTCTGGAAATAATTATAGGTGCTTTAAAAAAGAATAAGTAACTGTTACACGAAGCAAGCATATCAAATTTGCTGCTGATCTAAGCAGTACTTTCTCCTCCCTCACCAGGTTTATTTTCCAATGCCCTCAGAACTTCCTACCAGCAGCCCCTAACTCAGCTGCTCACCAGATTCCTGCTACACAGCCTCTTGAGGATGGCTGGATGGCTGACCCACCTAGCAGCCTTCTTTGCCCAAACTCCTTATGCCAGATTAATTCTCTTTATGGGAATTGTTGTGGGAAGCTTTTCACAGGAAGGAAACCGAACCCACATGACAATATTGCCCAGAACTTGAATGTTACATTTTTCCCGAACTAAAGAAACCTTGCTGAGAGCCCTCCGTGATACTTGTTTTGTAGTTGTTATTTAAACTGAAGGGCTACTGAGCTGCTTGATCAGACAATGAAGTAAATGACAGTTTAACTTTCCAGAAGTCAGGTGCCAGGAACGACAGATATCTTGCTTTTGTGACTGAGATCTGAACCTCGGGATGGAAGAAGAGTCATAAGTCACCTTACATGGTCCTGGAGCTGCCGAACTGTTAGGCCCTGCAAAAGTCCTGCAAGTCAACAGAATTACTTCGCAGGGCCAAGAGGCAGGAACAGGAGATTACCACTGTGGGTTTACAAAATGTTGACCTGAGGTCCCAAAACAACATTCTGCTCATAGATCTAGAACAAAGGAAAGGAGCTTAATTGACATAAGCCAGTGATGATAACACATCAGGCTTGAACACAAACTCAGTGAGTGCAAAGCAGCTCATGGGAGAAAATACAACTGAATGTACGGTTGACATATAGGCATATCTTGCATACTGTTGGCAGTGGAGAGCAACCTGGGTAAGTGTCCCCCCAAGATATCCCCAGGAGGGAGGTATCAGGGATGTCTATTAGATTTCCCCACCTACTAAAGAATATCAGCATTTCCACTGCTAGAAAGACCTCAGCCAGCTTTCACGTTGCAGATGAGAAAGCTGACAGGCAGGGAGGGGAAATGACTGGCCCAAAGTCACATGCAGAAGGGGAACTGAAATGCTTCTGCTGACAGCTGTCACAATGTTCTTTTCCACAGTCTCAGCATTGCACTGGTTTTTACCCTTTGTCCCTGAGACATGGTTTCACTGTTTTTCATTGTTTGTGTATAATTGCAGTGACCTTGGTGGCTACCAGCATTGTATCCCAGATATTCAACCCAACTAGTGGTTGAGCTTGTTATTTCTAAGTTACTTATCATAGGCAGAGAAGTCAAAGGGCCTTGGAGGTTTGCTGGAAGAAGACAGGCAGGAGACAGGGGAGTGCAGTACATGATACCGATGATCAAATATCTGAAAAAACTGAAAGAGGAATTGTTAGGCTCACTTGTTGCTGCTACAGAACACTGGTTCTCAAAGTGTGGTCCAGGAACCAGCAGCATTGGAATTACCTGGGAATTTGTCAGAAATGGAAAATCTTGGGCCTCACTCCAGACCTATTGAATCAGAATCTCGAGAGTGGGGCCCATCAAACTGTTTCAAGCCCCAAAAGTGATTTTGATGTGCTAAAATGTGGAGCCCTCTGCCCAAACAGAGTAGGATGTGTGAGTTAAATTGTCAGGAAGACAGATAAGCAAGGACTATGTGACAAAGATGGGTCCCCTGGAAGGTGAGGTGACACTAGATTGGGCACACAGAATGAACCCCCACCAGTCAAGAGAGTTCTGAGTGGGGAGTTGTCCTGGAATGAAAATGCTGAATAGATTCACTCTAGGTGCTCAGCAACTCCAAGATGCTATGACAATTTTTACACGATAAATGGACCAGGAAATACAATTACTTCCCCATTCTGGAATGGAAGCACCACAAAGGCAGGCATTTTTGTGTTTTATTTTTTTCTAATATAACTCCAGTGCCTAGAGCAGGGGTAGAACTCTTGGCCCAAATCCAGCCCACAACCTGGTTTCGCAAGTGACATTTTATTGGAACACAACCATGCTCATTCATTGACATATTATCTATGGCTGCTTTCACAATCTTGTACTACAACAGCAGAGCTGAATCACAGAGACTGACCATATAACCCATGAGACCTAAGATCTTTGCTCTCTGGTCCTTTATAGAAAAAGTTTGACAATCCTTGACCTAGGATATTGCCTGAGTCACAGTAGATGCTCAACAAACATTTGATGAATGAGTGGATCCTTTTCTCTGTTGGCAGAGAGGTACAGAGACCTTAGTCTGGGAGAAAACAGAGATACAGAGGATACAGCCATCAAATTCAGGAGTGGCCAGACCTGACATTGAGTCCTGGCTTCACCATTTACAAGTGGTGTGAACTTAGGCAAATTATTTAGCTCTCTGTGTGTCATATGCCTCATTTGTAAAGCAGCAATAATACTAGCCATTTGTAGTTAGTCCATGTATGACAATGAATCAATTTACATACTGCACAGAAATCATGGAGCCTGATGCATGTAACTACTGAATACATGTTCCCCAGTTATTAATAACTTTGAGAAGTCTTTGATGAGAGGGGTTCAGACATGTAGGTTTGGACACAATGGAACAAGGAGATGACAATCAGAAGGTCTCGGCTGTCCTTGGTTCTACCACCATGCAAGAGCTCTCTGTAGAAGAAGAAGAAAGGGCAAATTCAGAGATTATTATTAAGCAGCTCAACATTTAAATTTGTAGAAAGCTACTAGGTAGACAATTTACATATGATGATCTTTAAGATAGTGTATAAAGAGGCAAGGTTTCATTGGTTATATATGTTCAGGTGTTTTCCAGTAGTGAAGACTAGTAATTCATCTATATTTTCTCACATCTTCCCCCGATAACCAACTGCATACAGCTGGCTGGGTGTCAGGGCTGGACCGCCCAAGGTCATGGGAACCCTCAGAAGCTACCTTGTCATAGAGGGACTGACCTTGTCTTCTTACCAGCTGACAGCGGAGTTCTCCAAGAGGTGAGTGTTTTCTCAAACAGTGCAAGCATAGCCCCTTTGTGTTAGGTTGGTAGTGTTTTACTCATGTTATTGTTTTCTGGCAGGAATTCTTTACGTAGCCTAGGTGTTCTGGCAGAAGTCTCCAAGCCCTCCAATGCCCCAGGGTAAGCCAGAAACAATAAATCACAGGCAAGTACAAATCCACACTGGCAGGAGACTGAGTCAGAAACATGTTGCAACTCAGGACTGCAAATGCCCATGTTTATAGCTTCCCTAATTCTGAGATTTTGCAAATTACCCTGCATGCCTGTTTCCAGCATATCAATTTTTCTCAGTCACATTGAGGAAAGTGTGATAATTTCCAGAACTCTTTGGAGTATGCTGGCAAGTGCAATTTCACATGTGAGGAAAAACACCTGGAAGTTCACTCCTCTCCTTCGTTTACATGTGTCGAGCCCTACCCCAGAGCCCTCAAATCACACATTCCATTAAGAACTGTACGTCTTCAACATGTAGAATTTAATTGTGGATATCTCCAGAGTGTGAGAATCTGCTATATTTCTTCCAAGACATAGAGGTTTAATAAAAAGGAAAACTGAAGAGGTATAACCCAGATTTTTATTTCAATGTTTATATCTTGTTATATATCAGGATCCGAAACACTGGAATCCCTCTCCTGGAAGTCAATTACCACTTACATGCAGAGAAAAACACAGGGTTCTCTATCTCTAAAGTTCCTACCTAGGTCACTCCCCTCTAACCTTCAATCCATAAACATCAGCTATCAACCAATAACCTGATTGCGACCTCCCACCAAGCACATTCCAAAACAGTGACAAAATTTGTATGTCCCACTAGAAACTCAAACTTGTGGCTACACCCTTGTAGAAGGCACAACATTTGCTCAAAAGGCTTCCATAAACATCCGTAGACCAATTCCAGATCGTATGAGGAAAAATCCTTGAAAAGTGTGGGAGCTTGGCAGGTGGTGGGAACATGTTAGGAGCTTTGAGTGAGAAGGTCTGGAGTGGTTCCAACTTCCATGCTCATGCATGAACTCATAATCCATCTCGTTCTCCTTCCATGACCCTTTCTGGCCTCACAGAGAACACATTCTTTTCTCTCAAGCAATTAAACTTTGAAGTATCTTATGCTATTACAGTGAAGTAGCCAAACTCATGGGTGACCCTCAAGTAAGTCCTGAGTTTCCTGCAATGCAATAACAAAGTAGATGGTATATTTCCAGTAAAGAGAGACAAGGGAGAGGACGGGCAAGGATTGGCTCCTTCCCTCAACTCTATTCAGTCTTGGTCACCTTTGGACCATCTCAATACAGGTAGGGCCATGGGTCTCATTATCCTTCAACAAGAAGGTGGCTTTTCTTCAGGAAGTTGAAGGCCCCTATGCAAGTCTAATGGGTTTAGTTAACAACACTAATGGATGGAATTGCAAAGTTCTATCAAACCTTTATTTTCACAAAAGCCTCAAGAAATCAGCAGAGTCTTTCTATAGATAACACAGTCTAGGACTTCAGAGCTGGTCTCTTCATCTTCCAGGGCCCTGGCTGTCTTCAGGCTGCTAAGAAATAACCACACCCATGAATCTGGATGTTTGGCTCTGCTTAGCTTAAGTAAAGTAATTTCTGGTCCAAATCTGGTCCGCCTCCCCCATCACTACCTCAGCCAAGACACTGGTCTCATTCTTCATGGAATGGAGCTCTTCCTCCCTGCCTTCCCTTGGTGTCCTCACCCTGGAGCCAACAAGGGCACACCCACTAGCAGCCCTCCTTGTGGAGCCTGCCTCAGGCTCCCTACTGGCATTCCGGGCTGTGGCCTGGAGCTCTTCTCTGTTCCAAAGGTCTCTCTCATCTTTCCTCCAATGATTTGATCTTTCCTGTCCCCTGCTCACCTCCAACGCTTTTCCCAAGTTACTGGGGTGACCCTCTGCTCCTGCCCTCTGCCAAGCATCCTTCTTCTTCCATTGTCCAGCCATCTCCTGCAATACCTCTTCTTCCCTTAGGCCTTCCTGGGCAGGTGAGAAGAGAGGTAGTGTTTTCTCCCTCCTCTACCCTGGCTAATCTTTCAGTCTCGACTCCCAAAACACACCTGAATAAAAAGCCAAACCAGCAAAAATGAACAGGTGGTGGAGTGAGGAAGGAGACAATAAGATTGCTGGGAAAGGACAGGAATGAATCTCTTCCCCTTTGTCCCCCATCAAGACTGAGGGGAACTGGGACAGATGGAGAACTCAGTCAACCCTGGGAGGACAAGAAGTAGATGTACAAGTATCTGGAAACCCCTAGCTTAAAGCCCACACATTCATATTCATACATTATTCACCCAGTCAATGAGAGGTCACTATGGAATGCAGGTTTTGTTTTTGCCTGACTCCTGTTCCACTTAGCACTGACCTCTAATTTTCTTATTTTTTTCTCGCTACTTTAAACTTATACTACTTTATTTTTTTATCATCCAAATAGGCCACTGGAGTCCTTTCTGAAACTAGATGAGTCATTTATTTATTTATTTATTTATTTAAGAGACAGGTCCTTGCTATGTTGCCTAGGTGAGTCTCCAACTCCCAGCCTCAGCCTCCCAAAGTGTTGCAATTACAGGCCTGAGCCACCATGTCTGGCCTAAGATGGATCTTACTCACAACTACTCACATATCTTGTTCTGCTCCCATTCATGCAGATAAACACAAGTGACCCTCAAACAACTAAGAATACACATAAACAAGCAGCTGGAGGCCCACATCAGCGACCTGCAGTGATAAGAGCTGAATGAGGTGTGTGTCCACAAATAGACTGAAGTATTTGTTCAAGAAGCCCAAAGATAAACATATTGATATACACAGGTCCATTTTGAACAGTGGGTGAGAAGGCTCCTGGCCTGGGTTTTCCAGGAAAGAGAGTGAATGAGGGCAGAGGTGAGTGCTGGGCAGGAAAGACAAAAGTGAGTGGATGAGGGGGATCTAGGAGGTATGAGAGACACTGTGTGGTGTGCAAAGACCCCAGGAGTGTGCTGCTTGGTTGATGTTATTATTCTGGTCTGCAGGTGTCTATCTGAATGTGCTTGCCTATCTTAGGCTGTGAACCTCTAGAGGACAGGACTGGGCCCACATCCATTGCTGTCCCATGCTTTACCATGGTTTACCAGGTTTGTTGACTGACTCAGTGACTTGACTCCCAGCCTTGAGTGTCTCTAAGTGCCCAGTGAATTCCAGAGGAATATTATAAAATGCACTTTCTCTAGGGCTTTACTGAAACAGAGTTCTTTGCCAGGCTGGGATCATTTTGGTGTTGTCCTACTAAAAAATAGAAGATGTGCTCCATGAGCTGTCCACAGCCTCTTTAGTCTTACAATTGCTCTGATGAGATTCCTAGAACTTAAGGATATAATCTGTGTGCTCATTGGTTGTCTCCATGTTTGTTTCCCTCAAAAGCAGAAAGGGTGTAAGCCTTATTCATATTTGCATTTCCAGAGCTTAGTCCCATGCTAAACATCCTGTGTGCTCCAGAAATACCGACTGAGAGAATGCTGGAATGAATGAGCACAGGCCTGAAAAGTGAAGTCCAACCCAGCCTCCATTCCCAGCACTGCCTCCCTCATTATTGTACCAGGCAAGAGCCAAGTGATTGACCAACATTGCAGAACTCCGTACTCCTGGCTTCTGCAGGCATTTGAGTTTGCAGCCTCTTAGGTAAACACTAGTATAATTCCTGTTTTATAGAAGTCCTGTTTGATTTATAAATCTGAGATTCAAAAAATGTCACTAATGTTTTTGAAGTCACATTGCTAAGAGGTAAAGCCAACACTGGTCTTCTAGACCTCAAAGTCCGTTTTAGTAACCACTCTTAATTCCTACACTTATACTAGCTGCATGAACATTGCTTCATTACTTGAGTGCTCAAGCCAAAGTTCCCTCATCTGTAAGATAAGAGTCATAAAAACTACTTAACATATTTGTGAGATGTAGATGACATGTATGAAGCATAACTAGATAAATAACTATGCTTTTAAGAGACTTACTCTTAAACTTTGAAGGAAAGAGGCACATGAAGAGTCTTCTTACCTAAACCAACTTAGGCAAGAAGTTTTATTTATGTGGAACCTCCTCCTTGAAATAAAATAATGATCAACATTAGAGAAATGCAACTCAGTACCACAATTAGATACCATCTCACACTAGTCAGAATGGCTACTATCAAAAAGCCAAAAACCAAAAGATGTTGGTGAGGCTGCAGAGAAACAGGAATGCTTACACACTGTTGGTGGGAGTGTAAATTAGTTCAGCCACTGTGGAAAGCAGTTTGGAGATTTCTCAAAGAACTAAAAATGGAACTACCATTCAACCCACAACCCCATTACTAGGTATACACCCAAAAGAAAATAAATTGTTCTACTAAAAAGACACATATACTCGTATGTTCATTGCGGCCATATTCACAATAGTTAAAACATGGACTCAACCGGTGCCCATCAATGGTGGACTGGAGTTTTAAAATGTGATACATATGCACCATAGGAATACTATGCAGCCACAAAAAGAATGAAGTCATATCTTTTACAGCAACATGGATGCAGTTGGAGACCATTATCCTAAGTGAATTAACGCAGGAATTAAAAATCAAATACCACATGCTCTTACTTATAAGTGGGAGGTAAACCTTGGGCACTCATGGACATACAGATATCAACAATAGACACTAGGGACTACTAAAGAGGGAGGAAAAGATGAGGGGCAAGAGTTGATATACTAACTATTGGGTACTATGCTCAGTACCTGGGTGATGGGATCAATCGCTTCCCAAACCTCAGCATCACACATTGAGGTATTCCATTGTGTGACGAAACCACAACCTATTCCTCCATTCAACAATCAATAGGTATTTGGGTTGTCTCCAATTTATATTTTTTATCAATAGTGCAACTACAAGTATTATTTTTTAATCAGTTTGTTATGTGCATGTAACAAACCTGCACATGTACCCCTGAATCTAAAATAAAAGTTGACATTTTAAAAAATTAAAAAGTAACAAATTAATTTAAAAAAGATCAAGTCTTCATCCACTTACCCTTTTATTCAGCAAATACGTATCAAGGGTCTTCCACGTGGCAGTTGGTACCCAGGGAAAGAAAAGGCAGTGGAAACGTGGGCTTTGAGTCAGGAGACTTAGACACATCCTCCCTCCCTCTTGTCTTTACTAGCTGAGTGAATTTGTACAAGTCCCTTAACTTCTACAACCCACAGTTTTCTCATCTGTAAAATGGGAATGATAATACCTAATGCATACACCTGTGAGGTGTAAATAAGATTTATATACTGCCCAGGCATAGTGGCTCACACCTGTAATCCCAGCACTTTGGGAGGCAGAGGCAGGCAATCTTCTGAGCCCAGAAGTTTGAGACCAGCCTGGGCAACGTGGTGAAACCCCCGTCTCCACAAAAAAACACAAAGATTAGCTGGGCGTGGTGGTGGGAGCCTGTAGTCCCAGCTACTCTGGAGACTGAAGTGGAAGGATGGCTTGAACCCAGCGAGGTGGAGGCAAGGCTGTAGTGAACCATGATCATGTCACTGCACTCCTGCCCAGGTGGCAGAAAGAGAGATCTTAAGAAAAACAAAACTTATGTACAAAAAGGTTCAGTCTCTGATACAATGCACATACCTACAAATACCTACACCTATAATGACAGTTATCATTCCCGCCGTTGACCTACTAAGGGCAGGGCAGTGGGAACAGCCAGGTCAGCTCTACAGTAGGCGGAGCAATTGTTTAGAATTTAGATTAGGAAATTATTTACTGGGGAAAGGGGTGTTTATTTTTCATCACTGATATCGTGAAGAATTGCCAGTGTATGATAATAATTAAAAAGCAAACTCACTCTTAGTCATTTTATTATTGTTTTAAATTCTCTGCGGACAGCCCGGTGCAGTGGCTCATGCCTGTAACCCCAGCACTTTGGGAGGCTGAGGTGGGCGGATCACGAGGTCAGAAGTTCAAGACCAGCCTGGCCAACATAGTGAAACCCTGTCTCTACTAAAAATACAAAAAATTAGCCAGGCAAAGTGGCATGCGCCTGTAGTCCCAGCTACTCAGGAAGCTGAGACAGGAGAATGGCTTGAACCCAGGAGGTGGAAGTTGCAGTGAGCTGAGATCGTGCCACTGCACTCCAGCTTGGGCGACAGAGTGAGACTTCATCCAAAAAAAAAAATTCCCCACAGACAATGCACTCCTACTTTCTTCACCTGGTACAGTCCATTTTCACCACCAGTCCTGGGTAAGCACTGGATTACACATTGGTGCCAAAAGGTGATAATCAGAATTATTTGGCACTGTTATAACCACACTTATAGTAACACCTCTTGGATTCTGCAATATAAAATCAATAGGCTTTGTTAGATAACAGCAAAAGTCTGAATTAATCCAAAAAAACTTATGGATTTTTTTCTATTTGAAAGATTTTTTATTAAAGTATGATACACATTTTATAAAAGCACATATATCATATAGTCTGCTGAAACCCCACACTCACATAAGCAGAACTCAGATAAATAAACAGAACATGGCCAGCACCCAAAAGCCCCTTCATGCCTGCTTCTAGTCACTACCTCTTTCACCTGTTTTTGTAAATAGAATTTGTACAGTAAGTGCTCTTTACATCTGGCTTCCTTTGCTGAACATCATGTTTGTGAGATTCATCCATATTTTTGTGTGTGGTTGTAGATGGTTCATTCTCATTGTTGTACAGTATTCCATTGTGTGATGAGACCACAATCTATTCCTTCATTCAACTATCAATGGGTTGTCTCCAGCTTATAGTTATTATCAATAGTGCAACTACAAGTCTTGTCTTTTGATGAGTATTATGTCCAGGTTTCTGTGGCGCCTATACCTAGGAGTGACTTTGCTGGGTTACAGGAAATGCAAATGTTCAGCGTGGTGCATACTGCCCAACAGATTTCCAAAGTCGTTTTCAAAGGACTTGTGTTAAGCATTGCACCACCACTTCTAAACTTCAAAGTCCTTTACACTGAGTGAAGTAACAGGCTCCTAGAGATAGGCAAGAAATGGATGTTTCTGGTTAATGAACCATGAGGCAGAAAACTTTCTAGCATTTCAGCAGTCACTTGAGCTGAGCACTCCAGGAACCTGCTGGAAGAACACAGGACTTGATATCCCAAAACTCTGCTTCAGATCAAATACCAACAGACTTTCCCCACAAGAGGGTCCTAGCCATCATCAATGATTACATTAAAAAACCAAAGAGAACAAGAGAAAGCAAAGAAAGAGGAGGATTCAAGGAAGGGAAAGAAAGAAACCCAGGCTCCAGAGAAGTTACGAAATTCAGAGCCAACGCTTGAAAGAAATCTGTAAGCCACAAAAAGTGGAATGTTCAGCCAAGCCCTTCCTTTATTTTTTTTATTTGTATCATTATTATTATTATTACTTTTGTAACCAACCATTCCTTCAAAACCAAACTACTCAAAGAAATATCCCGAGAAGAACAATAGGAACACCTTAGACAGGACCAGCCCTTCTTGTCTCCTTACGTTACTCCTCCAAGGCTCTGTTCTGTCTCACTTGTCAAGGACTTCACTTCACTGCCAAGAACACAGTTCTCTGTCCTGAGATTCATATCCATCTGTGCCACTGCCAGTTAGCCTGCCGAGGCTGCACCTGAAACGCCACACTTTCAACCACTCCTTCTTGCTGAAACGCAGCTTTCATTCTCCTCATCAACCCTCATCTTCAACAACTAACCACACTCAAGACCTGTGGCTCCTACTTACACTGTCTCTGATCCCTTCCACTGTTGACTTTCATCCAGATGCCTGTTACAAGGCCCCTATGTCTCCCTGCCTCCAGGCTGACTTTCCCCAGACCTGCCTTCACCCACATCCCTAGAGATCTTTCTAAACTGTGCATCTGAGTATGTCATCCCTCTATTTAAACTCTTGCAAATCTTTCCATGGCCTCAGAATGGAATAAATCAAAACTCATTAACATGCTCAACAAGGCCATTAGAGACCTGGCCCCTACCTTTCTCTCAGCTTCATTTCTCAAACTCCTCTCCCTGTGTTCAATGATCCAGCCACGAAGAACTTCCTTCCATTTGCTAAATATACTATGTGCTCTCTCTCCCCTTTATTTAGCTTTATATATATAAATTGTCTAGTATATGAATTATATTCCAATAATACTGTTGTATTCTGTTATATATATAAAACTACATATATAACATACACTACTATAACATATACTATTTTTACATATAATATATAATATGTATTCTACATATAATATACAAATATACATAAATTGTGTATAATATACATATATGGAGACCTTTTAATATATATAACATTATATATATATAATGGAGGTCACCACATTTTTTTTTTTTTTGAAACAGAGTTTCACTCTGTCGCTCAGGCTGGAGTGCTGTTGC
>NW_012113586.1:4168472-4199987 GCF_000951035.1 Colobus angolensis palliatus | reverse complement strand
TTTATTTTATATATAATACATATTATATGTAATTTTATATATTTTATATATAAGATATATAAAAACAGTATTTGGGGAATATAATTCACATATTAGACAATTCACCTATTCAGTGTACAATTCAAAGGTTTATGGTATATTCAGAATTGTGCAACCATCACCGCAATCAATTTTAGAAGTCTCATCACCCCTAATAAAAACTCAATACCCATATCAGTCACTCTCCACTTCTTCCCAACCTCCTCAGCCCTAGGCAACTAGTAAACTATTTACTGTCTCTATAGATTTGCCTGTTCTGGACATTTCACATAAATGGAACCATGTGATATGCGGCCTTTTCTTGATTGACTTCTTGCACTTAGCATAATGTTTTCATGGATTATCCATGTTGTAGCATCTATCAGTAATTCATTCCTTTTAATTACCAAATAATACACCATTACATTAATATACAACACTTTACTTATTTATTTATAAGTTGATCGACATTTGGATTGTTTTCACTTTTTGAAAAAATATTTAGAAGCTCTCCATTAGATAAGTCTTGGTTTTTTTTTGTTTTTTTGTGGTTTTTTTAGAGGCAAAGTTTCACTTTGTTGCCCAGGCTGGAGTGCAGTGATGTAATCATAGCTCACTGCAGCCTTAAACTGGTCTCAAGCAATCCTCCCATCTTGGCCTCCCAAAGTGCTATGATTACAGGTGTGAGTCACCATACCTAGCCTCCATTAAATAATTCTTAATTGAGGTTGCAGATTAGGAGATGGGAAAGATACAGACTCTACTCAGCTTGAAAGACAAATAAACAGATGGTTTAAATATAATGGCCGGACGCGGTGACTCATGCCTCTGATCCCAACAATCTAAGAGGCCAAGATAGGCAGATTGCTTGAGTCCAGGAGTTTGAGACCAGCCTGGGAAAATAGCAAAACCTTGTCTCTACTAAACATACAAAAAAAAAAAAAAGAAAAAAGAAAAAAAATCTGGATATGGTAGTGCATGCCTCTAATCCCAGCTACTCTGGAGGCTGAGGTGGGAGATTCACCTGAGCCAGGGAGGTCGAGGCTGCTGGGAACCAAGATTGAGCCACTGCTTTCCAGCCTGGACCACCAGAGTGAGACTCTGTCTCAAAAAATTAATAAATAAATAAAATGGTAAATATATTAACAGAGGTCTAGATAAGATACTGTGGGAGAACAAAGGAAAGAAGAACTAATTTCCCCTGGAGGATTCGGAGAAGGCATTTGATAGGAGTCTTGAAAGATGAGTAAGATTAGAAAGATCTTTGTTCACCTGATTCAACCCTTCATTCAGCCCTTGGTCAGCTCTATAGCATCCCATCACATGCAAGTGCTGCTCTGCCTGAAACACCTGAACCCAAGGCATGCATCCAGAGGTTGGCTGGGTTGGGGATGGAGGCAAGAGGAGGAGAGAGATGTGACAGGTGAAGGTACTTGGGAAAGGGCAGGCCAGTTTAGTTACGGGGCCTATGTAAGGCAATATGGCAGGGTTGGTGTCACACAGAATAAAAGAAAGACCCTGGACTTGGAAATCAGTCAGACTTGGACTCAAATGGACAACTAATAATGTGTGACCTTACACAAATTATTTAATCTCTCTGAGCCTCTGTTTTGTCACATGTAAATATGAATTAATAGCTCTATTTCAGAGTTGTGAAGATCAAGGGACAGAGCATATGGAACAGTACTTGGCACAAAGTAGGCAATTGATAACTGTCAAATCCTCTTCCTTCCAGTTTGCCAAAGCCAGCCCTGCCACCCTCTTTCCTAAGCTGAGACTCTGACCTTGATCACTCATTGTCCAGACCCAGTAATAACAGCTAGATTCTTCTTACTAGCTAATAACTTCTTACTGTATTCTGCACCCTGGGCTAAGTATTGTCTTTTTTCATCCTCACAAAAATCCAGTGAAGTTGGAAATCTTTGTTTTATATATAAGGAAACTGAGGCTCACAGATGTTAAATAATGAAATTTGCTCAAGGTCTTATAGCTAGAAGGTCTTAGAACCGGAATTTAAACCCAGGCTGACATTAAAATCTATGCTACCCATTGTGTTCCTTCTAGGAAGACAGTCAGGGATCATTGTGTTGGGTAAACCTTTAATCCATGATCCACATGTATCAACGTTTGACCAAAGCTCAAGAATGCCTTGCTTTCATAAACAATGCTTTTAAACACCAAAAATAAATAAACAAAAAAAAAGCAAAGCAGTGGGTTGAATAAGTGAAAATCCTTAAAAGAAAGATAATCTAAATAAACACTGAAAATAATAACAGCCATCTCTCAGGCACTAGAGAGTATCGCCATTGTTCCCAGACAGCTCAGGGCAACAACAGTAAAACTTGAGATTCAGCAGTTCTTCCTTAGGGTTTTGTGATTAAAGAGGCCAGGGATGATGGTTATATCTCCCCTCATAATCCTTAAACCCTGGCATCAAGCTATGGAAATCTTGATCATGAATACTAATATTTGTGTAGTGCTTACAGTTTAGTAAGGATTGATTAGTAAGTAGATCACTTACAGGGTATCTGCTGTCACTTACAACCCTGGGAGGTGCATAGGGCCAGGGTCATTTTTATTCTCAGAAGAGAAACCTAAGGCTCAGAGAAACAAGGTGACTTGCCAAAGTTCAAGGAGAGAATCATGATTTAAACTCCATCTTCTGATCCCTTACCAAAGCTATTTCCACCTCCACCAGCATCTTCATCTACAGTCCAAATTAGAAAGAACTTGGATTTGGGCTCCTTGGAAGCAAGCTTCTAGAGTCCTGGGAACTGTATAGATTATGGCAACAAAGATACAGGATGGGTTGAAAGAAGACAAAAGTAACACTGCTGATAAGTGCAAAAACACCTAGTGTTAAAAAAATAATAATGACTGTATTGAGATATAATTCACATACAGTAAAATTCACACTTTTAAATGGTACAATTTGGTGACTTTTCATATATTCATGAAGTTTTACAACCATCACACTATCTAATTCCATAACATTTCTATCACCACAGAAAGAAATCGTAGTCATTGCAATAATTACCCACTGCAGCCCTAGCACCCACTACTCTACTCTGTTTCTATGGATTTGTCTATTCTAGACATTTCATATAAACACATTCAATAAGTGGCCTTTAGTGTCTGGCTTCTTTCACTTACATTATACTGTTTTCAAGGTTGATTAACACTGTAGTATGTATCAGTACTTCGTTTTCCTTATAGCCAAATAATATTCTATTGTATGGATATATCATATTTTATTTATCTATATATCAGTTAATGGAAAATCAGGCTCTTTCTACATTTTGGCTATTGTAAATAATGTTGCTATGAGCATTCAGGTATGTTTTTTGTATGAATGCATGCTTTCATTTCCCTTTGCTATATGCCCAGAAGTGGAATTGCTGGTTCATACAGTAATTCTGTGATTAGCTTTTTGAGGAACTGCCAGAAAGAAGAGTTCTTTATTCTATGTATCCCTTTATTCCTTACTTATTCTATCTGTTCTATTTTCAAAGTGAGTGTACTATATATAACATCCGCACCAGTAATATGTGGGTTCCCATTTCTTCACATCTTTCCAACACTAATTATACCTATCCTATGGGTATGAAGCAGTATCCCATTGTGGTTTTGATTTACATTTCTCTGATGGTGAATGATGCTGAGTATCTTTTCATGTGCTTACTGCCTTTTGCATATCTTCTTTGAAGAAATATCTGTTTATATCTTTTGCTCATTTAATTAGATTGTCTTTTTATTGTTGAGTTGTAAGAGTTCTTTATATATTCTAGACCTAAGTCCCTTATCAAAGATATAATTTGCAAATTTAGTGAGTCGACTTTTCAGTTTTTAAAAAGTGTTCTTTTAAGCACCAAAATTTTTAATTTTGGTAAAGTCCAGTTTATTTATTTTTCTTTTGTTGCTTGTACTTTTGATTTCATATCTAAAAACAAATCACCTAATTTAAGATTACAAAGATTACAAATATGTTTCCTTCTAAGAGTTTTATACTTTTAGCTCTAACATTAGGTCTATGATCCATTTTTAATTAACTTTTATATGGTGTGAGGTAGGGACCCAACTTTATTCTTTTGTGTGTGAATATCCAGTTGTCCCAACATATTTGTTAAAAAGAATATTATTTCCCCCACCAAACTGGCTTTTCAGCCACATCAAAAATCAATTGACCATAAATGTAAGGGACTTTTTTTTGGACTGTCAATTATATTCCATTAATCTATGTGTCTATTCTTATTTTAGTACCATACTGTCTTCACTACTATAGCTTTGTAGTAAGTTTTGAAATCAGGACATATGAGTCCTATAACCTTGTTCTTATTTCTCAAGATTGCATTGACTATTCTTGGTCTCTTGAATTTCCATATGAAGTTGAGGAATTCGCTTGTCTATATATGTTAAAAAAAAAAAAAAAAGGCAGTTGGGACTTTGAGTGAGACTGCACTGAACCTGAAGATCAATTTTGGAAATATTGCCATCTTGATATTAGCCTTCCAATCCATGAACACAGTACATCTTTCCATTCATTTAAAACTTCTATTACTTTTTTCCATGATGTTTTGCATTTCTCAGTGTACAACTATTGCATTAATTTTATTAAATTTAGTCCTAAGTATTTTATTCTTTTTGATTCTTTTGTGCATGGAATTACTTTCTTAATTTCATTTTTGGATTGTTCACTGCTAGTGTATAAAAATACAATTGATTTTCGTATATTGATCTTGTATCCTGAAACATTACTGAACTTGTTTATTAGTTCTAATAATTGTTAGTGGGGGTCCTTAGGATTTTTTTTATACAAGATCATGTCATCTACAAATAAAGACAGCTTTACTACTTTCTTTTCTGTATGCTTACTCTCTCTTTTGGGTACTCTTTGCATATTATATTTTTTCCTACCTTTTTATTTTCAACCTATTTGTGTCTTTGAATCTAAAGTATGTCTCCTCTAGACGGCATATAATTGAATTAAGGATTTTTAAAATCCATTTTGCCAACTTCTGCTTTTCTGTTGAAGTTTGGTTCATTTACATTTAAGTAATTACTGATAAGGTAGAATTTAATTTGTGCTTTTGCTGTTTATTTTTCCATATACCTTATGTATTTTTGTTCCTTTATTCCTTCTTTACTGATTCTCTGTTTTCTTTTGTGTTAAATAGATATTTTCTAGCATAAAATATTTCTTTGCTGCTGATTTTATATATATATATAGAGAGAGAGAGAGAGAAAAGAGATATATATATTTAGAGAGAGAGAGTTATTTTCTTTGTGGTTGGCCTGGAAATAACAAGATCTTAACTTACAGTTTGGATTAACAGCCTGCATTTTTATAGCACATTCTCATTTACATTTTTCATTTAATTGCCAGGAAGGAGAAAGTAAGAAATCTGGACTAGAAACTCTATCTTGGCCTGAGGACCTGTTTGGAACAATGTTATTCATACACAATGTTCTTCTGGGGGCAAACTGTAGCCACGTGAGAGAGATTCCTTTTTGATTCCCAAAGTATAGGTTTTCAGGGTGATCAAAACACTGTTTTGTGAACTTTCTAGCTTCCAATGTGAATTCACATATGTCAGCAATTCTCAAGGTCTGGTCTGGAAATATCTGAGCATCACTGAGATGTTTTCAGGTGATCCTTAAGAATAAAACCATTTTTATAAGAATACCAAGTTGTTATTTACCCTTTGTGGCTTTTATTCTCTCTTAAGAGTACAGTAGGATTTTCTAGAGGTTACATGACATGTGCTATCATAACAGAGTGAATGCAGATGCAGATAGGAGAAAGTGCTGTTTCTATTAAGCCAGGCATTCCAGAAATTTACAAACTATAAAACAATGCCACTCTTTTCTCTAAGTTGTTTTTGAGAATATAGTGGTACTTTATGAAATATTTATGTTAACATAGAATGGTTTATTATTGCTAATTTTAAATGAGTTGAATTTTTAAAATTTTTTATTTTAATTTATAATATGGCAAATCTTGACAGATATATGCAAAACAAAGCTTGTTTGTGTTATTGATAAGTTAAGAGTATAAAGTAGTCCTGAAGCCAAAAATTTTGTGAACTACTACCATATTATCTCATTCAATCCTTACAACAGCATTGTGTAAAAAGCAGGACAGATTTAGTCTTCTGATGCTATGGCTTTTTGAATGAGGAAACTGAGGCTGTGGGCCCCAGATTATATCTATGTGGACTGGGTTTGCTAGAATGGCAATCTTATTCTGAGGCCAGAGCCCAGCCAGTTAACTGCATTGAGACTTCCTGGGAGCTATGACCTCTTAGTGACCTTTGATCCTGTTTACCTCTCCCATGTTCTGGATACTCTCTGCCCTTTGGCCTCCAGGACACCATGACACCATGTTTCTATTTTTGCAAATGACTCCTCTTCTTTTAACTGCCCCTTAAGTATTGCTATTACTCAAGGTCTTCTTCCAAACATCCTTTGGTCTACTCCCTCGGTGAGCTCACTTATCATTGATGATTCCCAAATGTGCCTCTAAAGCTCAGTTCTCTGTCTCACTTGAATTTCAAAGCTAAGTACTGGATGTGTCTACCTGGATATCCCTCAGATGTTTTAAACCCACATGCTCAAAACTCTCTAATCAGTAGGCATTGCACATACTGTACTAGGTACAGGTAATGTAAAAGTGAATAAAACATAGTCCCTGTTCTCAGGGAAACAGCAGTCTGGTGGAGAACATTAGTTTGTCCAAAACCAACTTCTGTATTTTTGGTTCTAGATATTATTATCACCATCTGCCCAATTACACAGGACTTCTTCTTTCCCATCCTTCCATCCAGTGAGTTGCCAAGTCTTATGCATTCTATTTCTGTAACATCTCTCCAGCCTTCTCTTCTCTTCTCTCATTACTGCAACTCCCTCAGATCTAACTTTCTTAATCCCTCTGGTGAACTATTGCAGCAACCTCCTAACCATGCTAGGTGCCTTCTGTCTCATCCCCATCTAATTCATCCTTCACACTGCTACCTGAGTGATTATTTTATAACTGCAAATCTGCCCACCTTACTGTCATGCTTAAAACTCTTCAATGGCTCCCTTTTCCCTGGAGAATAAAATCCAGACTCACTAGCTTGCCTTTTAAGGTTCTCCGGGATCTGATCTCACCTTCATTTCCTATCAGTCCTCTGATTATTATCTTGACCTTTCAAAAGATATTTCTGATGTCAAGAGTGTCCTCCCCAATCACCTGATCATCCTTCACAGTGTCTTCTTAAGTGTCTTCTCCTCTTAAATTTTCTAAGACCTTCCCAAGAGGTCTGGATTATTCCTTTTTGGCCTACCACTATACTTGCACGAGTCTCTTTTCATTATGGTACTTAGCACATTGTATTAAATTACAATCTTTTGTTTTTCCAAATATCTCTCCCTCTGGACAGAATACTTCGATGGCAGGTACTATGTCTTATTCACATTGGTATCAACTGCCCTAGCCCAGTACATGATGAAGAGTGAGCACTAAATAAATATTATCTATGTAATATTGAAGGTCTATAAAATATGGATCACATTCAACCCTCCTCCCATTTTCTGATTTTAGAATTATCTTCCCATTTCCCATCTAAGCACCCAAGCTGAAAACATAGGTAATTCTATTAATAAAGTTTACACTCTTCCTCTTCCCCTATAGCCAATGAGTTACCAAACCAAACATTATGCTTCTTTATTCTCTCTCCAATGTCAACTGCCCTCCATCACCACATTTAGGGAATACTGCAGCCATGTTTTCAACCTCAAAAATTGAGACATAAAACTTTTTTTTTTTGTAGTTAGCTATTTAATGAGGCTCTTAAGACATTTAGAATACCAATTTGTGAGGATAAATTCCATTTGTCAGGGCAAACACAGATCGCAGGTAGCCCTGGAGCTGAGGAACAGCTTTGATTTTTAGTAGAGTTTGTGAGTCCACAGCTTTCTGATCAATCTTGCGCTGCTCTGTAATCTCGTATTTCTCTTTGTCTGTGTCGAAGATCTCACCTTCCTGGTGTCTGGGCTTCTGCAGCTGCTTTTTCTTGAAGTAAGCATCAGTAAGATGTTTTGGGATTTTGACATTGCTGATCATTGATTTTGGTTGAGGGGGCAATGACAAATTTCTGGTGTGTTCTTCATAGAGGAACTCAACTGAGGACCAGAGGTCCAGTCACAAGTAACAAGCCACTAGCCAACTGCTTCAGGAAAACCACCCTCTTGCCCCCGTGGCATCCAGTGAGGATGATCAGAATGGTCCCGGGGGTAATGCTGGTTCACAGTTTTCTCATGTGCTGACTGAAGGGTTTTTTGCCGTGGCTCAACAGCTTTTGAGGAACATCTTCAGTAGGATAATATCTAGGCATTTTGCAAAGTTTAACCACCCAGGTACCGCCGTTCTTGTCACCACCAACTGGTTTTGTAAGAGTTGCAAGAATCTTCTCCTTCTTTTCCTTTTCAACCTTGGATTTAGCAGCTGAGTACTTCCTCTTGTACATGGCCTTTCTGGAATACATGGCAGATCGGGAATACCTGCCAATTCCTCTGACAAGGACAGGGTTGCAGCTGCAATGGGGCTTCCCCTTCTTGGGCTTCTTAGCCTTGAGGTTACCCTTTTTCACCTTGCCACCAGCATCAGCCTTCTTGGCTTCGGGTTTCTTCTCTTTAGTATCTGGCTTCTCAACTTTTTCACCTGCCATTTTGCAAGATGGGAAAGAGAGCGAGACATAAAACTTTTGTGTCACTTCCACACACGAGATATTGTGAGAAGCAGACAAAAGTTCAAAAACATTGGGATTCTTGAAATATTTCAACAATTTCCAGGGACAGTACTAGAGAATATTTGAAATCATAATGCCACTAAGAATTCAGGTTGGGTGGTCATTTAGCCTTGGTTTTATGGTTCTCAGGCTTCTATTTTAAGTTTCAGAACTTAAGTTATTAATCATCTAGGTTACAAAAGACAAATGCATGGATATAAATAACTAAAAATACAGTACAATAGTATACATACTAAATAAGTGAGGAAGTAATTGAGAAGAGAAATACAGAGGAGATATGATCTGAGCCAGGCTTTTTTTTTCTTTTCTTTTCTTTTTTTTTTGGGACAGAGTCTCACTCTGTCACCCAGGCTGGAGTGCAGTGGCTAGATCTCAGCTTTCTGCAACCTCCACCTCCCAGGTTCAAGTGATTCTTGTGCCTCAGCCTCCTGAGTAGTTGGGATTACAGGCATGCACCACCATACTCGGCTAAATTTTGTAGTTTTAGTAGAAACAGGGTTTCACCATCTTGGCCAGGTTGGTCTCGAACTTCTGATCTCAGGTGATCGGCTCGCCTCAACCTCCCAAAGTGCTAGGATTACAGGCATAAGCCACTGTGCCCAGCAATGACATGAGCTAGGCTTTCAAGGCCATTGTAATCAAGGTGTGTGCCAGCTCGTGCCTGAAGCTGCCCGTATGGAAGTATCCCAATTCTGGTCCCCACTGAGGGAGCTGGATCCTTGTCCACCAGCCACAAGATTGAGTAACCAGCGAGAGTGTCTGATTCAAGGCTGTGGTTCATACTTAGGCAGCCTGAGATTTACAACTTGGACCCACATAAAAAGATAATCTGCATCAACAAGATTCCTTTCTGGAATCTGAAATTGAAAAACCAAAATGAGAGAGCTGGCAGCACAGGCAGATGCTAAAAGACTTGCCTCCAGTGTTACTTTAAGGTAACGGAGGGACCAGAGAGTCCAGGGCAAGCCAAAACCATGAGTAAGCCAAAGTCATGAGTAGATAGAACAAGCTGGTCAATAGTGGAGCAAACACTCAACATAAGTGACAATAGCATGAGAAAAAGAGAGACCATTCAACCAAAACAAGAGAGGTGGAGCAGCTAGTCCCTGGATCTGCCTTGGAACTTGATGTCTTGCCAGCTCTGGTCTAAATCCAGGTATAGCCTTACAGCCACTCCTGGAACTTCATTTCCGGGTGACTGTTTGAATGCTATTCACTGCGAGCTAAGAGCTGAGGGAAATGGATTCAACTAGGCAGGGCAGAGGGAAAGAGAAATCCAGGAGCCCAGATTAGCATGGATGGCAGCATAAAGATGAAATTTCTCATGGACTCTTCAGGGAAAGGTAGAATGGAAATTATTTTAAGTGGGAGATAAAAGCTGCTGAAGCACCTTAAATTTGTTGGCCAAAGTGGTATTTGGTGAATGAATGAATAAATGAATGCATGTGGGTTAAGGCCAAAAAGTAAATGACTTTAAATAACAGGATCGAGACCTTAGACTTGATATCACAGGCAATAGGAAACCACAGCAGTTTGGAACAGGAAGGAGGAACCATCAATATAGTATTTTTAACATAATGAATTTTTTGAAAGACATTCCATTTCCCAATGCTGAAGCATGCATTGTCCCAGTCCCACAATGATGTAGTGAGCATGTAGGAGTAATGTTTGGCCGGGAGAGGAACATGAAAGCAGCCCACTGGTAAATGGAACTGCAAATTAGAATGGCCTGAGGGAGGCTTCCGTCCAGACAGCCCAGAAGCTGAGAAAGACAGCCAAAGATATCTCGCCTGGCATGCAGCTGTGGGAAATGCTGCAACTCTTTCTGACTGACTGGAAACAGCTATAAGACCACGTGCAAACTCAAAATCAGTTCTAAATAGGCCCATTATGACAAGGGCTGTCAGCCCCCTATGGACTTCCATGTAGCACCCAGATGTCACATGTAGACATGTGACAGCTGACTCCTCATTCTCTCAACCAGGCATTTGTAGCAGCTGTCTGTTCACGGCATGTCAACTTGGACACAGATCTCAGCAACACTGAATGCCTCGCCAAGATCCACTCACATAACATTAATGAGCACTGGAGAATCTCCTGACAGCTTCATGAGGGAGAGAGAAGGACTCCACAGCAAATAATTAAAGGGAAAAAAAAACCTACTAGACATACATGTTCTGGAAATTCCTCTATTGCTGGTCAGCCACCAAGAGTTTCTTTATCAACCCACAACACAGCTTAAATAAAGACCCACTCCTCCCCCAGCACAGTTTATAGGGCCCACGCTCCTTAAGATGACAATTGAGGTTATAAATGAACACCTTGTTGTTTTTACACACACATAGCAATAAGCATAGGGCTTAATAGCTCCCACCATGCCCCTAGCTATGTCTCCTTGGCCCCATCACTTTGCTCTCCGGGCTCTGTTTCTCATTCTGTAGCACAAGAGGCAGAAGTGGGTCTATCTGGGTTAATCCCACCCACCATCCAGTTCTCAATTTGGACTCTACATGGTGGAGAGTGGTTTCTGCCCTAAGCAGAGGGGTTTTCCTTCTGCAAAGAACAGAATGAATGAATTAGGGATGAAGAAGCCACTGTATAACCTAGGCCTTTGGGCAAGTGGGGGCCGGGAAGCTGGGTTGGGGGGGAGGGAGGCAGGGCAGTGTCCCAGTGGTAGGGAGGGCAAGGTGAGCACTGGCTGCCCCTCCACGGGGTGTGCGGTGATGAGGCCTGCAGAATGCAGAGCGTGGAGGAGAAGTGGTTTTGTCTGTGCAGCCACCCACGCTCCAACTGCAGTAAGGGTCACAGTGGGCCGGTGATGACTTTTTGATGGAGTGGACGCAGCACCCTGCAGGGGCCAGCAGTCTTTGGAAGAGAAGCGCTCAGCAGAAAGCACATCCAGCTCTCCAGTCTGCTCTTTATCCTCTTCTGCTTTCTTTCTCTCCCCACCCCCAAACCCCATCTCAGCTCACTGCAACCTCTGCCTCCCAGGTTCAAGTAATTCTCCTGCTTCAGCCTCCCGAGTAGCTGGGATTATAGCCGTGTGACACTACACCCGGCTAATTTTTGTATTTTTAGTAAAGATGGGGTTTCACTATGCTGGCCAGGCTAGTCTTGAATTGCTGACCCTGTGATCCTCCTGCCTCAACCTCCCAAAGTGCTGGGATTACAGGCATGAGCCACTGCGCCCGGCCTTCTCCTTTCTTTTTAAAGTGTGTCTTCTGGGTGCCGTTTTCATTCTAAGCTATCTATAGCGCCTCAGTAAGAGAGAAGGGAAGGGGGGAAATCCAACAACAGCCGCAGCCACGTGGCCAGTTTCTGTGGGAACACCTATGGTTGTATGCTGTTCTGGGCAAGAAGAGAACAAAGTCGCTTTTATCTCCTTCTTTCCAAAAGCCTCGTGTGCTTTAGAAGCTGGTTATTATTGCATTATTAAAGCCCCAGTGAGCCGAGGCCAAGGCAAGGATACTCTAGAGCTGTCCCAGGCAGCTTCAGCCAGTTCAGACTTCTCATCCTGTGACCTAGCCTGACTCCTGGTTGTCATCTCATCGCATCCCAGTGAGAGGGGAGCACTGTGGGAGGAGAGAGATGCCAGTCCCTAATTGAAGGTGCCCTGGGCTTCTCAACAAACTGCTCCATCCAGTTCCTAGGAATTATTCTGAGCATAATCCATTTTGCCAATATTGTGTTTCTTAAAGCACCAGCAGCATAAAGTGAGGAAAAAACTGTTGCGTAAGGAAACCTGAAACCAGATTTCCCTGGGTTTCAGCAAGCAGTTTGCTCAGGAGAGGTTGGGAGGACCAAATGTTCAGGTCTGTGTGTGTGGTCATTGGGGGCTGGAGACTGGGGACAGCCTAGGGCATTGTTTGCTAAGGGCAAGTTTGCTCCAGTTAGTTACAGATTCCTAGTCACAACACCGTGAGCTTTGTCATCTATCCCAACCCCGGCTTTCACAGAGGAAGAGAGGAAATGCACAGAGGCAAGGTGACTGGTCAAAGGTTGCACAGTGGATTGGTGGCCTGCTCAGATAACCAGAGCCTAGACATATGCTGAGCACGCGTGGCATTCATTCTCCAAGTCTGCAAGCACAGATGCCCTTTAAATGGCAGTACCAGTTTAAAGCTAGTGTTTGGAAAGACAGGCCCCCAGAAGGCATGGACTGTATTTTTCCCTGGTCCTTATGGGGCACCCCAGCAAGGTTCAAGCACACTTAGTAACTTACACCTATGGACAAACCCCGGAAAAAGACAATCAGAGTCCCATTCTCTAACCAGCTCCAGTACACTTATTTTCATGTAAACGTGGAGAAACAGCCCAGCCTAAGAGGGGGCAGCATAACAGAACAGCAGAATGAATGCCACCGTGAAAGTTTGTGCAGCCCGTGGAATCCATAAAAGTCCTGGCTGCGGGGCCCACCAGGGGCTGAAATCCAGCCTGCCCTCCACTAACTGGGTACTGCCCAGGCAAAATGCTCCTTACCTTTCTGGTCTCAGGTCAAGTTTACCCTTGAGTAGCAAAGCTTCCCTCTCTACTGGCCCTTCCTCTGCACTTCCCCTTCTACTTCATTCCTGTCCTACCCTCTAAAAGCTTCCCTTAAAAAAAAAAAAATCCTCTTCTTCTGTTTTACTTTTTAAGCTATAACCACCAAAGTAGTGATGAGCCCTTCATGCACTGCAGTGTTTGAAGCCACTGAGCACATCTTCAGGTCTATTTCACATTTAAACATGGTCTTCCCACAGTGCATCTGGCTACCGCTGATCACATGCCACGTCCTCCAAGAAGCCTTCCCTGACCCTCCCCTCCTCCCCCACACATCCCAGCCCAGTAAGTGAGGACTATCCCCCACAGCAACCTAGGCTAGGCATGCCCTATGGGAGCTCTGAATATGTTGTTGCAAAATGATCTATTTATAAGTTCATCTTCCCCTTAGATCTGCCCTGTTTAATGTGGTAGCCACTGGCCACGTGTGCCTATTGAGCACTTGAACTGTGTCTAGTCTGAATAGAAATGTGTTGTAAATATCAGATACATACTACATGTGAAATAGTATGAAAGAGACAATATAAAATACCTCAATGATCATGTTTCTCTTGTTGGAGATCATATGTTGGAAAGATAATATTACAGGCCGGATGTGGTGGCTCACACTTGTTATGACAGCACTTTGGGAGGTCTAGGTGCAGGAGGATCACTTGGAGTTTGAGACCAGCCTGGGCAACACAAGGAGACCCTGTATCTAAAAAAATTCTTTTTTAATTAACTGGGCATCATGGCAGGTGCCCATAGTCCTGGCTCCTCAGGAGGCTGAGGCAGGAGGATTGCCTGAGCCCAGGAGGTTGAGGCTGCAGTGAACTGTGACCAAGCCACTGCACTCCATCCTGGGTGAAAGAGTAAGACGCTGTCTCAAAAATAAGTAAATAAATAAATAAATAAATATTTTTAAAAAGTTAAAAAAGAGAGAGAAAAAATAAAAATTAAACAAGATAATATTAGAGAAATATTGAGTTAAATTAAATACATGATTACAATTAGTTTCTTCTATTTCTTGTTTTATTGTGACTACTAGAAAAATTTAAATTACCTGTATGGTTTGTATCATATTTCTACTGGACATCTGCTTAGACTATAAGCCTCTGGAGTCAGGGATCATATCTTACTCATCTTTTCACTTCCAGCATCTAATACAGACACACATTTGGGTTCTAAGACAGCATGTGTAACAATACAGGTGTCACCTTGTGTTGTCACTCTTGCTGCCCACCTGTCTGTCTCTACCAGGATGCTTTCCGCACCTTGGCACAGAGACTGTGCCTCACCTATCGAGTGCTTGGCAAGAGGCAGGTGCAGAATACATGTTAGAGAATGAAGGTAAAGTAAGTATCTGATCTAAATATTCAGGGAGAAAAAAATTTATGATTATTATTTTTAATAGAGATGGGTCTTGCTATATTGCCCAGGCTGTTCTCAAACTCCTGACCCCAAGCGATCCCAAAGTGCTGGGATTCCAAGCACGATCCGCAGTACCTGGCCAATTTTTTAAAAATTTCATCTTGCATTAATTGTACTTGGGAACCATAGATGTGATACTGATATCTTACAGATAGAAGAGCGAAGTGGCTGTAATACGTTGGGTGGGATCTTTCCAAGTTAAGACAAAGGAAGCGGCAGTACGTCAGGAGACAGAGCGACTGGGTTCCAAGGCCAGCAGGCTGTTACACAAGGGGAAAAACTTCACACAAAGCCAATAATTAGAAAAATGATTCTGGGCTGTGAAAACAAACACAGGACAAAGTACATAGAATACAGAGACTAATATTCCCAACCATTTCAATTAATAGCTTATCATACCCTCTAGAACACTGATCAATTTGATGTGAATTTCAACTTTAAAAAATCTTAATTTTATTTTCTGAATATAGAAATAAAACTGGCTCATTGTTAAAAAACAAAAGTAAGGCCCTAATCTCACAATTATATGGAAAGGTTTAAAGCAAAAAAGTCCTTTGTGATACCACTCCAAACAATAATTCAATAACCGCTAGTAATAGGTTGGTGTTCTTCCTTCTGGGGTTTTCCTTTATAAAAAGTCTTTTCTCTTTATTTTTATATAAAAATAAGGTTATATCCTGAGTATCATCCTGCAACATAACTTTTGAAACATATAAATATATTGTCAACATTACCCTATGTTAGTACCTACAGCCCTATCTCTTCTTTTAGCTGGAGCATAGCATTCTACTTAGGATAATACTCCCGTTATTGCTGGACATCAGCAATAAAGACAGGCACTTTTTTGTTATTATAAACAGACTGCAACCAACATCCTCAGACATGTCTTTGCAACTTTTGTGTTTCCATAGGAACAAAAATAGTTTCATTATGACCTAATGAAGACAGTGAAGCAGATCAGAATTGGATCACCTATATTAAAAAAAGAAAAAAGAGACTGCAACGGGAAGTGGAGAAGGGGAATGGTGAAGATAATGGTAGATATTTGGGCTTTGTAGACTTTTATAATAATGAAAGAAAAGTCCACTTAGCTGGAATCTCATCTTCTACTTCCATAATTCTAAAGTATTTTTTAAATTTAATTGGAATTAATTTCATCTAAAAATCTCAATTTTGGATTAGCCTACATGAAGTTCAAGAACACTATCTTACCTGTATGCTGGTAAGAACTGCAATTGGATATATCCTTCTGTCTGGCATACTCTGGGTCAGTTTCCACTTTTTCCTATTGAGGGACTTACAGGTTCTTTAGTTACACAGGTAACTGTGGTTTGAAATTTAAAACAACAGTATGTCTTTCATAATTCTCCTGAGAAAGAAAAATTCCAATAGTAAACAATGCCACTGAGGTTTCTCCTCCCCCACCAGTTGCATCAAAATGCTGTTCTTGCTTTGTCTTATACTAACAGGGTAGACCAGTCACTAATCTCTCTGGACACACATCTCCTAACCTGTCAAATGGTTGCTACCTGCTTTGATTCATTACTGTCAAGATTAGAGATAATGTATATAAAGTACTAGGACAAAGTACGTGCTCTAATAATGGGAGTTATTATTTTCAATGGAAACTAGTAGCATAAATAGCCAGAGAAAGAGATAAAAGCAAAAGGTGGTAAGAAGAAAAGAAAATTCAAGGAATGTTGGTAGTAAATTTCAACATTTTTATTGCAGTAACTTTGATACGTGTTTTCTATGATGCCAGGAACTAATATCTCTTAAGAGAGCATTATCTGCCTGCTTCTGTACTAGAGATTTTACATATGTTGTCTTAATTCTCACAACAAACTTGTAACGCAAGTAGTCTCTTCCCATATTACAGATGGAAAAACTGAGACTCAGAATGTGTAGGTGGCCTTCTCAGATTCATCAATGTGGTAAGTAGATAAATTGGTGTTAAAACTCAAATCAGTTCCAAACCTATGCCTGTCTACTTACCAGGCTGTGACTACTGCACCAGGCCTGATGATGCCTTCATGGTTTCTTATCTCCTGCACATTTTTCTCCACTTGGCCTCACTCTGATCACAATGGCAGATCCAGGGCCTCCCTCTTCCACTGACAGAAAATCAGTGCAAACTGACTTATGCACATCAAGGACAAAATGTGTTCATGGTCATGACAAGTCTAAAGGTAGACTTCGGCCTCAGGCATGGCTGCACTCAGGGGCTCTATCTTCCCCATTTCTCAGTGCAACTTTCCTCTGAGTTCTGACTCTGGCTTTACTTTCATAGGGCTCTCTCCTCTGGATAGCTACCTTACAACCCATGACCCTGGGGGTAGGGAGAAGAGCACCCTTACTTTCTCCCATGGTCTATTTTAACCATATCAAATGTTAGTGAAAATCCACGTGCCTATTTCTCAACCAATCACTGTGGCTTGAGGGGTGCCACGTCCTGCTGGCCAGGCCTCCATCTCCAGCCCACTCTTGTGACAGGTTCAGCCTTACCTGAACCACAAGAAATGATTCCCCATAGAACAAAGCAAAAAGGAAGAGCAAAAGAAGTCCTCAATAGAACAAAGCCACAGACAGCCTCTACAGAACTCTTGCTGCTTTTTACTCAGCAACACCTCTCATAAACCCAGCCTTTTGCCTTAGAAAAGCTCCTACTTTAGCTCCATAGGGATTGATTTCATAACTGCTTCTTTTTTGCATGTGTCTCTTCCATCATTATGTACTATCTCTGTGTGATATCTAAAAATACCAAGTGGACATGGTATATCCTGCTCCTTCTTCCTGCCCAAGTTAGCAAAATAGCTCTGTAATTTTCAATGCTTTTGGCTACAATTTACAGAAAACTGATCAAAATGGCTTCGACAATGAGGAAAATGTCCTTTTACACACATTAAGAAGTCCCAAGGTAGAGCAGCTCCAGGGTTGACTGAGTCTCCGTAATTCAGGCTCTTCCCATTTTTCCTCTCTGCTGTCCTCATTGTGGCAGCGTTGTCCTCAGTGTACTCCCCTCAAGGCTGCAGGATGGACACAGTGTCCTGGGCACCACCGCTAGCCTGCAGTGGTCAGGGAAGAGCCAGTGAAGCTGGCGAGGAAGGGAGAACCTAATCAAGGCCAGTTCAAAGCATTTAAGTGGCAACAAAGTATAGGGTGGACTAGGGGAGCAAGATCTGGATTCTGAGAGCTTGGTTAAAAGGCTGTTGCAATAGGGCAGAAATGCAAATATGGAGACTGAAGAAAGAATGGAAAGCGGGAGACACAGGTGGGGCTCATTGCCCTAAGAGTCTGAGTTCTATTGAGAGTCAAACACTGAGCTGACTTGATAAAAAATCACATTTCAGAATACTTAAAAAAATTTTTTTTGTTAGTTTTCTTCAAGCTCATATCGTAAAACAGACCTTTAGTATAAATTGGAAACGGGACCCCAGGACAACGGCTTTCAGTGTGGGATCCGAACCCACCATGAGAATTTTACTTTTATTTTTATTTATTTATTTATTTTTGAGATGGAGTCTCGGTCTGTCACCAGACTAGAGCGCGGTGGCACCATCTCAGCTCACTGCAACCTCCGCCTCCTGGATTCAAGTGATTCTTCTGCTTCAGCCTCCAGAGTAGCTGAGATTATAGGCACACACCATTATGCCTGGCACATTTTTGTGTTTTTAGTAGAGATGGGGTTGTATTATGTTGCCCAGGCTGGTCTTGAAGTCCTGACATCAGGTAATCTGCCCACCTCGGCCTCCCAAAGTGCTGGGATTCCAGGTGTGAACCACCACATCTGGCTGAGAATTTTACTTTTAATAAGATGTTCTCTCTTTGATCACCAGACTGTCTCTAATATTGGTTGATGTGTACGGAACATTTGTTAGGATACAATAGTCCAAATTTAGATGCAAATACTATGTTTAAATTGTAACAAAGTGATTGCTTTTTAGTGACGTCATTTCAAGGAATTGGTAACTTGGTTTTTCATTGATGTCTTGGCCCCTGAAGGATAAGCTGCAGTGGACTGAAGACACGATGACACCCAGTTAGCACCACAGGATCCTCTCTCCCAGGCAGTCCAGTGTAGCAGGGCGCCCACTCTAGTGCACACTATTACAGTTACCTCTGCTGGAACCTGCTGATGAAACCATTGACCTGACCTGGACTAAGCACCTGAGACTTCTTGCTTCTCAGTTTGTCCAGACAGCAGCCTCAGCTCTGCCCTTGTAGTTGCATGCTACATTCTGTCCAGAAGGTTGAGAGTTATAGTTCTTTCTCTCCCATGGACTAGAGACCTCCCTTTCACCATGAGATCAATGAAGCTTAACCTCAGGACCTATCCCTTGCATTGGTCCCTTCCAGGGCCCTGGAGGAGTCTTGCCAATGTGTTTACATGGTCACCTGTCGTAAAATTTGCAAAGCTGATGAGGTATTTTCACTGCAATTTAGAATGCGGCCTCTCTCATTTGGATTCCCACTCCATCACATATCTCTTTGGGTGGAGCAGCACTGGACGGGGCTACAGGCATTTCTGGAATGCAGTTAAGGGAAAGATGAATGAGGGACAAGTTTAGTTTGTGTTTATGAAGATATATTTGTGTAGGTCACAGCCACCTCTACGCATAGTTATGTTACTGCCAGCCACTCCAGAGCACAAATGGCTTTCTGAACACTCCTGTCACCGCTGTGCTGACGCACCCACCGCTTGGTATCAGATGCAGGGCTGGAGGTCGTGGGGAAATGAGAAGGTGTCCTTCAGCTCTCAGCACCGGTTACAGATGGAAAGTGGAGGAGAAATAAAGTCTGAAATGTATCAAGCCAAAGATTGTATATGGAGAATTATTTCAAACAGTGAATGTAGAAAGTTGTAAGTGGAAGATTCAGTTCTCACAACGCCTCATCAGACTGCAAGCTCTCTCATCATAAAGATGCCTGAAAATGTAGTGTACACAATTACAAAAAAAATTAGCCCCTTTCGCTGTTATTTTGAATGAGAGTTTTGAGAAATAGAGTTGATGAGAATTCCTACGTTTGTAGGGCATGTGCTCTGAGCAGAATGGCAGAGTACCTGCCCTATGAACCTGTGTTCCTACATATATGGAACAGTTAATATATGACAGAAATGATAGACTTTTTTCAAATTTGAAAACAATCATAAAAATATTCATGACATTCCCAATAACAAGTTGGAAAGCTAAAAGACAATTTTTTAGAAGTATCAGTAATTTAAAAAAATTTGTGATCGACCATTCCAGAGAAAATGTTAAATTATCTTTCTTTTTTCTTTAGGTAGTGATATCTCAAAATTATAATGAAGAAGTAATCAAAGAGTTTGCAGCCCAAAGATGTTTTTTAAAAAGGTTTTTGGAGTTGTGGCAGGCAGTTAATAAAAACATTTCTCTATTTTTCTGGATTTGTGATATTTGTGTTATCAACGTTAAAATTTTTAATTTCTTGTGATTCTTCTCTCAATCTAAATAAGTAGGCCAGGCATGGTGCCTCAACACCTACAATCCCAGCACTTTGGGAGGCTGAGGCAGGAGGATTGCTTGAGGCCAGGAGTTCAAGACTAGCCTGGGCAACATAGCAAGACCCTGTCTCTACAAAAGCATTTAAAATTAGCAGAGCATGGTGGCACAAGCCTGTGGACCCAGCAACTTGGGAGGCTGAAGTGGAGGATCCGTTGTGCCCAGGAGTTTGAGGCTGCAGTGAGCTCTGATTGTGCTACTGCACTCCAACCTGGGAGACAGAAGAGACTTTGTCTCTAAAAAAAAAAAAAATTAAAACAAATAAACATTCGTATTTGTACCTAATTGTTAACTTATAATTTTGGTTCTTTTTTGACAGAGGAAATGCCAAATTTAAAAAGCTTCAGGCCTCCCACAAAACCTGAATCCACTGTTGGTCGACGGAGAAAGGAAGGCAATATTCAAGTTTCCATGACCGGTGAGTCTGTGTTTCTGTAGAAGTTCCTGTTGCAAGGAAAGAGGAATTAGTCCTTCAGAACGGAAAAACTGGTCTTTAATCAAGCCAGCAAAGGAGTCAGCCTTGAATGATGGCAGACACGAAATTTTGGTTTATTTTTTGTTTTTCCAGCGGATTGAGAGAACTTGGACAAGTTATTTATCCTTGAAAATCAGTCTCATCACTGGTAAAATGAGGTTTTGGGGTTAGATGAAGTGAAAGTTCCCTTTTAGTGCTATGTTTTTTATTTTCACAGCTAAGTGTTGCTATGTCAAGATATTCCATTACTGACTGTGGAGAACACAGAGGAATGACTCATGAATTTTTAATTTGTAAATGACTGCTGCTAAGTTTATGAATCCCTATCATTCTCATAAGTAGGTTAAACATATTCCTCATGTATTATTTCACGTCATTCAATTATTTAACAAATCCTTTATTTCATAACAGGGCAAAGGTACACTTTGGTGCTGCTTCCTCTAAGTAGTCGGGAATTCTGCAGAAGTGGAATCCAAAGCAATTAGTCTTCCCCATTACAACTGTACCACTACCTGCATTTCTGCATGCCTCTTAATTTTTAAGCTACCTTATTATACATGCGATCCTGTTTTATCTCCACCACATTCTTAGGTGGTAAGTGGAGCAGGGATAATAATCTCTATGTAATGGATTTGAAAACAGATGAAAAAGAGCTAAATGCATTTTCTATGAGTTTTAGTTGGCTAGAGACAAAAACAATCAGAATATGGGTCTTCAGATACCCACTCCCACACTGAAGGTCAGCATACAGAAATAAGTGTCTAGCAGGGAAAGGTGAACACTCTTGTTATCACCAGTTACTGGCAAATATTAGCCAAAGCCCTAGGATTACATGAAATGGGAACACAGGTGGGAGCATAACACCCAAGCAAGATGAGGACCACATTCATCCATTGCTGGGAACAGATCTGAAATCCATTTTAAATATTAAAAGAGCCAATTGAGAGTGGCCAGTTCCTGCAGGAAAATGAAACATTGTCCTGTCAGCTCCTACCAGCTTCAGTGCACAGCTAAATGTGCTAGCTGAGTGACTAGTAACCACCAGCTAACCCAGAGTCTATGGAGCACAGATAACACATCTGGGCAAGGACTGGCTGGCTAGTGTCACCTCAGCCACACTGACCTGTTCTCCAATGAATGTTTGCTATTGGACAGTTTATTCCGAGTATAGTTAGAGAGGCCAGAGAGGCCATGGGAAGAGGCCACATGCACATCTGCACCTGTGCCCCTCAGTGTGTCCCTGCCTGTGCGGGAGCCTGTTCAAATATTGATCAACAGCAGCTTTGTCACAGTCGCCGGAAATGAGAGCTCCCTCTGGAACATGGGCCCACTTAACCAGAAAACGATGGTGTTTCTAAGAACTGTCACTCTGATAATTCAGCTTGGAAGGTAGGACAGCTCACAGATGTGTGTATAAGATCCTTGGATATGAATTTGGTGATTGGCTGTCTTGCAATATTTGCCAGCTATTTCCTTTCATATACATATTTATTTTATTTCTTTTCTTTTATGTATTTATTTCAGATATATTTTCCTTTCATATGCATATATACACACAGATATACATATATGCTCACATATATATATATGCACACATAAATATGTTTGAAACCTCACTGAGAAAAACATCCGGAACACATTTTAGACATAGGTGACATAGCATTCAGCTCTGAGCCCAAGTATATGTCAGCTGAGGCCTGCTATGGTCAGGACTCACTTTCTGATGAGATCTGTCCAGCATAGCAGTCCACACTGTCCTCCACAACAATACCAGGCTACTGGAGACACTTGAAGTTACCAATGCAATAAAAATTTCAGTCCTCATTAGCACAATAAAATTCAAATGTAGTTAAAGTGAGAACTACAGTATTCAATTGCTGATTCTGACTTCTCAGAGATTTTAATGGAGAAAAACACATCTTGGTTTTATTATCTGCCCAAAAACTGATTTTTAAAGTCTCTTCCTACCTTACATTTAATACCTCAGGTAAAATTATATTTTTTAGAGTTCCTTGTACATCTATGCTGTTTCATGCCCTTTGTCAAAGATAATTTACAACTATGAGAAAGGGATGGAGTAGGAAGAGATGATTCCCGCTTAATGAATGCTGTCTGAATGCCAGGGTCTGTACAATGTATACGTCTTTTATACCTCCAGTACTAGAATTCCCACTTCCCTGATGAATAAACTGAGGATTCTAAAGGTTAAGCAATTCACCTGAAGTTACATAGGGAGTTGATTCTTGTCTGCTCAGTCCCTAAGACTTATCTCCAAGGGCCAAATCTGTGAGCTGTGTATGACAACTAACAGTTTGTCAAACCCCAGGGGTTCTTTGGCCCTCTGCAAGTGAAATCAGTCTGCATTTGCAGGTTGCTCAAATGTTCACAACTCTGACTTTTCACCACAGGAAGGCAGACTCATAAAATATTTTATGCAATTAAACCGCTGATAAAGGCTAATCTTCTAGATAGGACCCAAAGAACAGACAGTTCATTATTTTTCTAACTGTTCATTTATATTAATGAACCTTGGTCAATGTTCCAGTAGTGGCATAAAAATCTGGGAATGTAAATAAAAGACTTGGCTCTTTTCCTTGATTGTAGGTTTGTCATTTAACTTCACTATGTTCTACTTTCCTTGTCTATAAAACAGGTACAATAATCATGCTGAAGTTATGATGAGATTATATATATGAAAGCTCTTAGAAAATGATATTCAGGCTATTCAGGTATCTTGGCTTTCATCTACTAAATACAGACATGGTGTGAAATAGATACATACTTGCACAATAATAGCTGATGTTCATTGACTGTTTACTGTGTACAGGCACTGTGCTAAGTGCCTACGGTAACCATTTCATTTCATCCTTTCAACACTGTGGGATAGGTATTGGTGTTATTCCCATTTTACAAGTGGGAAAAAGCAAGGCATGGAAAGGTAAGTAACTCTCCAAGTCATACAGTGGAAATAGGTGGAGTCAGGTGGAATTTCAACCCAGGAGGCTTCTTTTCAGAGCCTGTGCTGTTAACTGCTTTCTTATACTGCCTCCCATATATAAGTACAGTCATACATCACTTAACATCGGGGATACATTCTGAGAAATGTGTACTGAAGCAATTTAGTCCTTGAGCAAACATCATAGAGTGTACTTACACAAATCTAGATGGTATATATGGTTTTATTTATATATGTTTTCATATAGATAACCAAATGTTCCAGCACAATTGCTGAATATCAATCATTTCCCCTGCTTTCTATGCCAATATCAAGTCCCATATATCAGATTTCTACATATGCTCCCTTATAATCTTATGGACTATCATCGTATATGTGGTCCATTATTGACCAAAACATCACTATGAGTGGATCAGGTGAGTGGATTGCCTGAACTCAAGAATTTGAGACCAGCCTGGGCAACACGGTGAAACCCTGTTTCTACTAAAATACAAAAGAAATTAGCGGGTATGGTGGTGTGCCTGTAATCCCAGCTACTCAGGAGGCTGAGGCAGGAGAATTGCTTGAGCCCGGGAGGCAGAGGTTGCAGTGAGCCAAGATTGCGCCATTGCACTCCAGCCTGGGTGATAGAGCGAGACTCCATCTCTACAAAAAAAAAAAAAAAAAAAAAAGACCCTGGAAGCCTTATATAAATAATTAGGTTTATTATCAAAAGATAAGCATTCAGCCTACACACTCCAGCCAGAATATTCCAATACAAACAAATAGCTCACAATGTTGGCACCCTGGGAGAGAGCCTCATTAGTCCCCAGCACCCATGGGTAACATCTCGGTTCTTGATGTTTCCTGACCAGTCTCTTCCAATTGCTTCTCCTTAACCACCATCACCCTCTGGCCTTTCCCTCTGCTGAAATTCAGTGACTTTCAGTATCTATTCCTGCTGCTTCTCCTGCTTAACTGCCAGGAAGCCTTCTCAAACTCCAAGGCTGGCCTACCTTTCGTCTTTGCTCTGGCCCTTAGAACACCCTGAGCTTCTCTCTGTCCCGGGAGGATCCCTTTACTCCTGGGTCTGTTTCCTGTCATATGCACCTCAAGGGCTGTGCTGCGTTTTCCTTATCTATGTATCATCAGGACTTCACGCAGCCCACATTCAAGTTTCTCAAGTAGTAAGTCTATAAAAATTGCTAGACAATGGCATCTTGGATTGAATCCAGGAACAGATGAAGGACAGTCTTGTGGAAAAACAGGTAAAATCTGAATAAAATCTGAAGTTTACTTAATAGTATTGTGCCAACATTAATCTCCTAGTTTTGATAAATATACTGTGGTTATATAAGATGTTAACATTAGAGAAAGCTGAATAAAGAGTATATGAAAACTTTCTGTATCATCTTTGCAACGTAACTATTTTGAAACAGAAAGTTCAAAAGTCCATCATTAGACAGCTTTGTAGCACAGTGGTTAAGGCCATCTTTTTGGAGTCAGGCAGACCTAAGCCACCTACTACATGTACTGCGTGATCTGAGGCAAAGCAAAGCATACGGTCTCTCCCAACCTCATTGTTAAATGGCCTGGCACAGTAGAAACATTCAATCATTAGTAGTCGTTTTTGTTAAAATAAAAGTTATATTCATAATAATAAAGTATTACTATTATAGCAATTTAGCGAGGATATGGCCTGAACTTTCTTTTTTAAACTTAGCTCACAATGCACACCAGGATCCCACATCTGCCTCTCTACTCGACAGATGCATTCTCAATGTTCTAGGATCTATTCCGACACTGGAAGTACAACAGTGAACAAAACACAAAAACCCCTGCTGTAAACAGCTTACCTTCTAGGGGAAAGAGACAGGCAATAGACATAAAATGTATAATACACCGGTTCTCAAAGCGAGTTCCCAGACCAGCAGCATCAGAATCACCTGGGAAATTTTTAGAAATGCAAATTCTTGGGCCTGAGCCCAGAACTACTGAATCAGAGATCTGGGGCTGGGCTCAGCGAGTGTTTTAATAAGCCCTCTAGGTGATTCTGGTAAGTGCTCAGGTTTAAGAAACACTGGTACAGTGTCAGTGATAATCACTATTTTGGAGAGGACTAAAGCAGGAAATGGGTGGAGTGCTGGGGTGAGGAGACAGATTGTGGCTTTCAACAGGGTGTCAGAAAAGCCTTACTCCAAAGGTAACAACTGCTCGAAAACATCAAGATAAAGAAGTTGGCCTCCAAAATATCAAGGGAAGAGCATTTCTGGGAAAGGACTCAGGAGCAGGCCCGAGCTGTTCAAAGAAGAGCAGCTGTCCTGGGGTGAGAAGGGTAGAAAGCATGAGGAGAGGCGGGAGAGGTTGTGGGGCTCCAGGTCGCATACGGACTGGTAAGCCATTGCCCAAGAGCGTGACAGTCACACAGTCAATCAGAGTTCTGCCAAAAACACTCTGCCTTTTCCTGTATGGCTCCAGGCCCTCCTCTACCCCCAAATCCACCCACCCTGCCTGCCCTTCGTGGCTCTAGCCAGTTCCTTCTCTTCCTTGGGCTTCTCCATCCCCAACTTCTGATAAATAGTTTGATAAATAGTTTGATAAATAGTTCGCTTGTTTTTGCCCTGTTGAACTGCTTAGTCTGAAAGAGAAACTCAGTCTTTTTCCTTCTTTCTTCACACTGCCTATCACAATGCCTGTGCATTGTGTCTAGCCCATAAATATTTACTGAGCTTCTCTTAAGGTGCCAGGACAGAAACCAACACATACTGGCACTCAATAAACATTATTAATGCTGCCAATCATTCTGAAATTTCCTCCATCACAGGGCACACAGGTTCATTCTCAAAGCCAAAGTATTTTGGATTCAGTTGAAGGACTAACCCAGAGTGTGACTTACAAACGGGAGAGGCCCTCCCTATTCCCAGCTGCGCTCCCTTTGTGCCTAATGGCCTGAATAGTTCTGGTTGGCTGCAGCTCTGAGTATTGACAAAGAGCATCATCAATGTACTGCTAACCTTGGGCCAAAATACACCAAGTGGGCAGGTAGCACAAAAAAAGAAAAAAGGGTATTATGATCAGTCAGAGCTGGGTTTGAATTCAAGCCCAACCACCCGCAGGGGCTCTTACCCTTTTCTTTTCTAATATTGTAAATCCCTTCAGCAACTGAGATTGAAGCGTATGGACCATTTCCCAGTATGAGTCTTTTAAATGCATAAAATGAAGTGCATAAGATTACAGAGTAGATAACTTTATTGAGACATAATAATGTTAAAAGCTATCAGAACACTTATAGAAACTGTGCTATCGGTCGGGCGCGGTGGCTCAAGCCTGTAATCCCAGCACTTTGGGAGGCCGAGACGGGCGGATCACGAGGTCAGGAGATCGAGACCATCCTGGCTAACACTGTGAAACCCCGTCTCTACTAAAAAATACAAAAAACTAGCCGGGCGAGGTGGCGGGCGCCTGTAGTCCCAGCTACTTGGGAGGCTGAGGCAGGAGAATGGCGTAAACCCGGGAGGCGGAGCTTGCAGTGAGCTGAGATCCGGCCACTGCACTCCAGCCCGGGCGACAGAGTGAGACTCCGTCTCAAAAAAAAAAAAAAAAAAAAAAAAAACTGTGCTATAGTAATATTTCTACCTCTTTGTTGGTACATTAAGTAATAAGATTTAGAGGCAGGTTTAACAAGTACCAAAATTTTGATGTAATACTGAGTGTAAATGATATTTCAAGATACTTAGAGTGTATGATATTGTTAGAGGTAGGTGGGAGAGAAAAAGGTTTTTTTCATCTTGTATCATCCTGAATTCTTTGCAAAGACCTGTTAATAACTCCATATTATAACTTGGGACAAATTACTTTGCTTCTCTAAATTTCAATATCCTTACCTGTAAAATGATGCTTAACAGATGGCAGGTATTATTATTATTATTTTCAGCAGCAGTGTTAGTAATTAAGGATAAATATATAAAATATTTCTATTTTTATAAATACATATCCATAATATCCCCATAAATATCCTGTAACATACTCTGTGTCACCTCTTGGTTATTATCAGGGTCAGTTCTGTAAGTTGACTCAGTAGGAGGTCATCCTTTTGGGGATTTTTACTACCCAAATGTCCCATATTGACCTGAAATATTTTCTTTAGAGAATAATGCATAGCTTTGGTAATGAAAGACTTTCAATTACAAGAGACCCCTAACAAAAAATAAGAACGTCTGACAATCACCCTAAACCCTAGTCACAACCCTCTATAGTCCTAAGTTGGAAAGTGAAACATTTGCTAAGCCAGGAGAAAAGGTGACTGGCTTTAAAATAAAAAGATGATATATACTTGGGACAATCTGCCTCCAGTTCCCTCTTTTCCCAGAGGACACTTTAAAGAGATGTAATTGTTTGCCAAACAAGATATCTAGTCTATAGTCATGGTCCCAAAGAGGATTTTCCTAAAGTTCAGTGGTGTATTTGGTTATAATTTGCCTGTTCCCATATAACCCATATATTCCAGTTCATTCTTCAACTAATTTCCATCTTAAAATCCTATCTTGACTATCTCTAAGTGACATTAAGTTGGTTTTCAAGCACTTGAGAGAAAAGTCCTTTCCTGAGAACCACCATTCCAGAACTGCTCTCTTCATGGTCCATGCAGTTCCTTCAAGCCCCGGAATACAGTGCTCCTCAAACATCAGTGTGCCTCAGAATCACCTGGAGAAACCATTCAAATAGATTGCTGGAGCAACCCACAGAGATTCTCATTCAGAGGCCTGGGAGGAGGCCTGAAAATTTGCATTTTTAATAAGCTCCCCGGTTTCTTTACCTCTATGAGCCCAGTTTCCTTATTATTAAACCAGGATAATGATACTTTTTTTACAGGATTAATGAGCAGATGAGAAAAAGATAAGATATGTAAATATATTCAAAATACTAAGTCCCTAGCAGAAATGTAATAACTATGAATTCCCACAATGGGACATTGTTAGAGAGAGAAGGGGATATGTCAGAGAAAGCTTTATAGAGGACACCAGAGCAGTCTTGAAGCAACGGAAATTAGTAAAGGAGAAGAAAGCAAAGGGTGTTCCCAAAATAATAATAATTTTTAAAAAAATCATATGCATAGGCTGTGTGTATAAAAAAACAGCTAATTCAGAAAGCTGCCAAAGCTACCCTTGGCTGAAGCAAGTGCATGGATCATATGAACATACTCAGGGTCTTGATGACAAGGGCCCTTTGTGCCATGCTAAAAAGTTTCAATTCAATTCTGAAGGAGATAGGAACCTTGACATTTTTTAAGTAGGTCAGTAACATGAAATGGGGACAAAGGAAGAGGAAGGGCTCTAGGCTGATGCCTAAGTTTCTGTCTTGAGTTTATGTATATGTGTTGATGATGATGCAACCCACCAGAAGAAGTGCCACAGAAGAAAAACCTGGTTGGGGAAGAAGGTAATGAGTTAAAACTTTCTATGTCTAATTCAAAGCACCTAGAAGACACCCACATAGTGATAACAAGGGGTAGAGAATACATGTGAATCTAGGTGTCTTAGAGAAATCTTGAAGCCTGAATCTAGAAGACCTCAGCATATAGGGGAAAGTTACATCCACAGGAATAGATGAAATCGCCCATGGAGGATGTAGTAAGAGAGACACCCTAAGGACAGAACTCTGGAGGACAACATTTAAGAGCAATTTCCAATGGAGTTGAAGTCGAGGTTCATGACAGAGGGCAGGTCCCCTGTTTACTAGTCTCATAATATCTACACACAGTGAATTCTGGTTTAAATGGACATCAAGGTCAGTCTTGGTCAGTGGTACTCACAAAATCCAACACAACACTTAGGTGGTAGAAGCAATGCAAGGAAACATCACCAATAGGCAATAGACAGGAATATAATTGCCGGTAATAATTGGGGGTGAGTGTGATCCCCAGCACTGCCCCTCCAAATTCCTCAGTCGCCACAGTTCCTAGAGAAAGGAGTCCCAAAGCAATTACCCCAATTGCTCATCCTGTAGAGAGGGTCTCTTCTTCATTAATTTTTGCATGAGTGAGATCCCAAGATTTTTCATAGCTCAGAAATCATCCACAGGAAGAAAGCCATCATCTGCCACAAGTCATCACAAAACTAAATGCTGTCCACCTTTCTCTTCCTTAGGATAAACAAGACACTGACATAGCACTGACATGGATCCTATTCATACTGCCAAGGCTACCATCTGGGCTTGGCCAAACCACGGCAAACAAACAGGATCCCACACCAGGCAGCCCCAGGGCACCCACTGTTCCTGCCATAGGCTTCAGAAGCATCTCACCCACAAGGGCACCATTCAGAAGCAGGCCGTGTGAGCCCGGGGAAGAGTAAGATGAACAATGGCAGAAAAGTAGAAGGGAGTCTGGGATCGTTCTCTGTGGGACAGGACAACAGAGGAGAAACTGGGGCATTCACAGGGAGAAGGAAACACTCAGCCTTCAGCGGGGGGTGGGTTGGGGGCATCACAATTATACCAGAAGGAAACTCAATGTTTGTGAAAATCCAAACCTACAGATTAATTAGGAAGCAATTTCAAAAGTAGTTTTCTTTCCTCCCCTTAAAGAATGCATTTAAGTATGCATTCATGCATGAAAATACTTTCTTATTTCAGGGAATATATTATGCAAAAGATGAGGCACACCTGCATCTGGGCCTGGGGATCTCCAAGTAATTAACAATCCCTTGTTATCTTCAAAGATGTTTTCTTAGGAAGAAAACCTGGGCCCTAAGTCTTGAGAGAATTGTAGCCCCTATCCTGATTTCACAAGAATTGGGGCTAAGGGCTGGAGGCTCAAGAACCGGACTGAGGCTTTGACAGGATTGTCACAGGCTAGGAAAACACAGGAAATGTTTAATCAGAAGGAATGAAAACACAGTGTACAAAGAGAAATCTGATCTCCATAGCCTATCTTTATTATGGCTAAGCGGTGTGGGGAGGGGAGAAGTGAATCTAAAACCACCAGACTGTTGAAACGGAACTGTAATGGGGCAAAAAGCCTGCCTCAAGACAAAAATGGGTTGTCCAGCTCCCAGTAAATACCTGTGACAGCCGGGAGCCGTGGTATTCACGCTCATAAATACCTCAGGCTGGAACATACTATTCTCACGGGCTGCACCTGTGAACTTTCTAGAGGGATTTGTTCCAGTTTGTGATTACTCCTTGGAATGTGAAGCCTTTCACTCTGGGCCTATACAGGCCATCTCCCAAGGTAATGTCCCATTAAAAAAGAAGGAAGAGAAAAGCCTAATTTGCCTGTGAGCTCTGGAGAGGCGGGGAGGGAGTTTGATGGGAATTCAAGCTGAATCCTGCCCCTCCACACTCATTGCTGGCCCCTGAAGTGACCTGGGTGAGCATGAACACCCATCTGCCAATCAAAGGCTAAACTTCAGGGCCCAGACAAATGGTAAGGAACTCTTGTTTAACTTGTGCTATTTTAAAAATATATATACATCTTCATAGAGGGGAGGATTCCTTTTAAGAGGTCCTGTAGGTCCTGCTTATGGAGGTGAAAAGGATGCTGCTCTCCTCAGGAGTAGATGCTGGTTAAATAGTTCTTGGCTGAGTCATGTGAGAATGCACTTCCAGGCCGGGCGCGGTGGCTCAAGCCTGTAATCCCAGCACTTTGGGAGGCCGAGACGGGCGGATCACGAGGCCAGGAGCTCGAGACCATCCTGGCTAACACGGAGAAACCCCATCTCTACTAAAAATACAAAAAATTAGCCAGGCGAGGTGGCCGGCGCCTGTGGTCCCAGCTACTCGGGAGGCTGAGGCAGGAGAATGGCGTGAACCCGGGAGGCGGAGGTT
>NW_012113586.1:4145964-4168422 GCF_000951035.1 Colobus angolensis palliatus | reverse complement strand
CGTGAACCCGGGAGGCGGAGGTTGCAGTGAGCTGAGATCCAGCCACTGCACTCCAGCCTGGGTGACAGAGCAAGACTCTGTCTCAAAAAAAATAAAAAATAAAAAGAGAGAGAATGCACTTCCATGGGGTTGGAAGAGTTGTTTAGTAGAAGCAATACAAGGAAACATCACCAACAGTCATAGGGTGTTAGAAGGGAAAGTGCTTGCTGATGTAGTGCGAGAGAAGACCTAAGGACAGAATTCTGCAGAAAAACTTTTAAGGAAGAGCAATTTCCAGTGCAGTTCAAGTCAAGGTTTAATTTGTTTGCCACAGGACATTTCGCCCAAGAAAACCTAGACAGGTGCAACGCAGAAAATTACAGCCTCTCAGGTTGCATCAGAAGGTGGTTCTAGTGACCTTCCCTGCTCAGCGTCTCCTGTTCCTTCTGAGGCCTCCTCTGGGACATCTTGCAAGACCCTGGACACCTTTGAGCTCAGTTTGGAAACACAGAATTAATCAATATTTAAGTATCTGCTCCCAGCTCCCATTCCCACACACGATTAAGTGGCTGACTTCTCAGCAGATCCTCGCACGATTCAGCTGATTTGTCAGAGCACATCTACTGATCCTTGGTGCCTTAGAAAGGCATTGGTAGGAGGCTGAAAATCAGCCCTTTAGGAAACTGGCAGTTCCCATTCCAGGACAGGCCTACCATTGGGTCTCTGGGCATCTGCATTGTACAAGCCCTAAGCCAGTAAAAGCCTCACTGGGTTATGTCCTTGGACTTCCTCTAATATTCATTGTCAGCAAAAATGAATAATGCCTAAATTACAGAATTACCACTGGGCTAAATTAATGTTCTCTAGAATGAATGCATCTTTAATACTTCCAGCAAAAACTACTTTGAGAAAAAGAGAGAAGTGTTACCTTATTTCCAGGCATCTTGTGTCAACAATCTGCTTTAGGTTCCATACTTGCCACTCTTGAATAATTAAAAGTCAAGGTCACACATGTCACTGAAGAAACCTATAATGAACATTTAAGCATAAGTATTAGATTCTCTAAATTACCTCAGACTGTTCTTTAAAGGGTAGTAAGAGAGACAGAGAGACCTTGGCCTAATTTTTATTTGGGAAAACAGCTTTTTGTGATTTCATAACTTTTTCTTACATAAAAAGATTTAAAAATTTAAGATAAACTCTCGCTGACTAGATGACACAGCCTTCTTTTAGATGAATATTGTAAGGTTCTGAGACAGCAGTGATGTCCTGATATCACTGCTTGATAGTGGAAGGAATTTCAGATATCCTCGAATCCTACACCCACATTCTACAAGTAAGCGAATTGAGGTCCAGGTGGATAAAGAAATTTTCTTCATACACTAAAGCTAGCTAGCAGGCAGAGAGAAACAAGAATCTCGTGTTTATGGCTCCAAATGCAGTGCTTTTCCTACTACATCATGTAACAAATGCAGAGCAATTAGTAAACATCTCTCAGAACTGCTGTTTTCCCTCCAGCGCAATTCAAATTGTGTTCATCAAACCCATTTATATGCCGCTAACAAGAATGCCTGCATCAGTTATGTCTTGCACACATTTGTTATAAAAAGAATGATCCTTGGGCCTTCAAATGTCTCTTTCATTTCTTGGGCCTCTGTGGACAAGCTGGAAGGATTGGGATGTTTCTGAGGAGCCAAAGAGTGTACAGATGGCTGGAACACAGGGCTTGTCCTGCCGGTAATGGGAAGGAGGAAGTATAGTGAGCCCAGTGATTCTCAAGCCTGGATGTGTTAGAATCATTCAGAGAGGTATTTGTTACAGTACAGTGCCAACCTACATAGCCAGAGCTTTTTATTTATTTGGCCTGGGGTGGGTCCAGAGCACTGGCATTTTCCAAGTTTCCTTTGGTGATGTGCATATGCAGATAGAATTGAGAATCACTAGAGAGCAAGGTTTTGGTATCAGAATTGGGCTTAAAAACCCCAACCCTGACACATATACCTGTTCTCTCTGAGTTTCCTTCATGTGTTTTTTCAAAATTTTTTTATCCCATGGGGTTGTCGTAGATTAGTATAAGAAGTATATAGTAGTTTCTCAGTAAGTTTAACCCTTCTTCCTACACTTAGGTGGTAATAACAAAGAAGTAGCCTGAACTCATCTAGTGAAGGAAGAAAAAAAGGAAAGATAATTATGGTATTTGTGAAAAAGTGTTTAGTACAGGATCCATACAACTGAATTCTTCCTGGCTTCTGTTCTCTCCCTTCTTGCTGGAATAAATATTCATGTAAATCAATGGCTGGGCACACATAATCCCCCAGGATGTGGTTCTATCTGTTCAATGTTTTGCATCATTTTGTTCAGGTTGGGAAGTTTCTGTGTGCCTTTGTATACGGTTTTTCCTATGTGCATTGAGCCATCAGAAGAATCTCTTAGGGGGTAGGGTGAAGGCTGGCAGAGACTGGCTGGGGCAGAGACATCTCTGCTCTCTGTCAGACATACTTTGCGTTATTCTACCTGCATGACATGATTCTCTGACAACCTAGCCCTCATAAAATGCCTCAGGTGACTGCACAAATAAGTCAACACAGTCCTTCCCAGGGGCATCAGACACCATTTCCATTCTCATCTCTGTACACAAAGCATATGGAAAATTCTGGTGCCACAGGGATCAGGGCATGGAGCTGGAGTAAGTAAATAGCAACATTTGATGCCTTTGGTTCCTAGAGTCACCTCAGTGCAAAAAGCAAAACCAGGTTTGCTTTTTCTTTATTCCTCTTGTATTTTCTGTAGCCCACGCATCGGAGTTAAACTTAGAGTTCCCACCACCTGGACACTTGATTCTTTGCCAGCAACCCTGGCCCTGATCTCTGGCATCAATCTGTGTCCAGCGGTGACACAGTGATCCCTCCCAGTCAAGGGGGTCTCCAATCCACTGTAGGGCGTGTGTGGCCCACTGCTCTTGTGCCTGCCTTTGTGTAGAGCTCCTGCCCAGGCCCTGAGTGAGCTCCCGCTCCCTGGTATCTGACTCTTTTCCATGACCCACACTCTTCAATGTCTACATTCCTCACACTGGAGGACTAGATTTCCCAATGTTTGGGCTGCAAGAATCTACCTTGTGCAAGAAGCTTTGTCCTCCACATGTCACAGTTCAGCTCAGGTGGGAGGTACCAACAGAAGGAAGGTGTATGGAGGCAGTGGTGGACTTTGGTGCAGCCCACAGCTTCATTACACAGTTGCCTAGGGAACTTCCAGGCCACCATCCAGCTGCCTCCAGCTGGGTCCCATTGCTGTTTCTGTTGGGCAACTCCCTCCATTGATGCCTAGAGCATTTAAATGGCAAGATGACTTAAGATACCCTGCCCCAGGGGTTCCTGGCTTCTCTTGCTTCCTCTTCCAGCACCTCCCAGCCCTTTTCCCTGCAGTCATCACGCCCATGTGCCATTCAAGTGTGCAACTATTTTTACTAAAGTGTGAAGGATTTTCAGGACACAAACTATACTTAGCCAAGGTTAAAGTTCACATTATGTAATAGGGCATAAGTTTAAATCATTAAACAGCCTGTCCTACGCTCTTTCTGTCCTCACTCCTCTACAAATGGACTTTTTCAGTCCTAACACTTCTCTTTTTAATTCAGCCTATGTATAACTCAAGGCCTTTGTTCTCTGCAAGGAAGAGAGACCATTTCTTTTTAGGCCTCAAATCACTCCCTCAGTCTCAGATAGAGATTTTCTTATGACCATTAGAACCTCTGATTTAGAAGGAAGCTATGAAGAAATGTTAAAAGGAATCTTCCCAATGTTGAAAAATCTAGCCTAGAAATTTTTAAAAATGTAAACTATCCACCAAGGGGCTTGAACTGATGCTAGTTGACAACTGCAGTTGGCTTTTCAGGCCCAGGTAGTGAAAAGGAATTATGTTTGGGGGTGTTAATTTCAGCATAAGAATGCTCTTCATTCTGCTCATCTGCTAGAGGAAAGACCAGGGTCCACACTACGTGTGTACCAGGATGTTTTACCACATGGTCCCTCTGGTACTGAAAGCCCTGCTACAAACAGTCCTAGCTGCCTGTTCTGGACAGGAAGTGCCTCAGTGAAAAGGGTCCCCTTGCTCAAGGTCACATCCCCTTCCTAGGGCAGCCTGCATCCAATGACTGGTCAGAGTTGGTTGTAAAGGCTCAGCCCCCTTCCCCTGAGCTCAGGACAACTCTAAGGCAGCATCCCTCCTTCAGAGGCTGCATCACAGTTCCACGGCTTCCTCTGCCTCTTTCATAGAGAAGAGCTCTACCTAATACATCCCCACAAGCTAACCTTCATCTCAGAGTAAGCTTCCCAGGGAACCAACCAGAGACAATGATCAGAAGAGCTTAGTAACATTTCTTAAACAACGTAACATTCCCAGGTTTGTTTTTTGTATTCTTTTTTAAACCAGTGCCACTATCAGTAAAGCTCTTAAAATACAAATGATAAATGCTCTTGTGTAGCCTCTGTCCTAGCTCCTGAAAATGCTGACAGCAGGTGTAGCAGCATCAATATCATGGGTGAGCATATTTGAAATGCAGACCCTCAGTTCCCATCCCAGACTAACAATCAGAGTACATTTTAATAAAATCCTCTGATGATTCCATATGCATATTAATGTTTTATAAGCACTGGCCTACATGACAATTGGGTGAGAAATAATTAAGCAGGAATGTTTACTGGTAGCACAGAAGCATCCTGGCCCCCTTTTTCTCTGCCCAATGATGATAATCTGTTTTTCTTAATAAAAGGAGTTTAAAAACCCATTATTTTTGGCATAGACCAATCACAAACAAAAGGGCAGAAAACAGAGGCAGATGGTCAGACAACACACTGCTCAGGTTAGGAAACCAAACTGCAATATTAAGCAAACAGGCAAAAATGTTAAGGGAAAAATATGTAAAGTAAGGACCAGCACTTCTCAGAGGATAAAGGAAAAGATGAAAAGCCGCCCTTGCAATACAATAGATGGACTGTGAACATGAGCAGTGACTTAGAGCGTTTCCAGGAAACAATAAGGAACTTCATATAAGAACGCTTTCTCCAAGTTCAGGCACACACGGAGATGTGAGCAAGAGGACAAGCTCACAACTGGGTAAACTCCATTCTCTTAGCCACACCATCAAAAGATTTCCACCAGCTCTTCAGTGAGGGGGAACTAGTTTATATTAGAACTGCAATAGTTTGTTGTAGGTAATATGCTTACATGTTAAGGTGTAACGAAATGCTTCCATGCTTCTAATTCATAGGGAGGATTCTGTCATTCTCAGCAGATCCATTTGTTGCTCATAAAACGCTGTATTACACTGTCTGTATTTCTTTGTAGGTGGATTGCCAGACAGAGTTTGACCTCCATGTGGCTTTTCCAATAAAAGTCCTAGAACACAGGGTGGGCAGGAACAGGTAAGTGGCACTCATAAAGAGTGTTGCTCTGTCACGATTTATGTTGGGTTGTGGCCTGTTTAAGGTCATTTAAGAGCAGCAAGAAAAGAGGGAGCTGTGGTGAGGCCATGATATAGCCTGCCCTGATAGAACAGAAACCCTAAGGGAAAATGTGTTAGCAGCCACCAAGAGGAGAGGCAGGGGCAAGCACATTCCACCCTGATTACAGCAATAAAATCTGAACAGAACACATGGAGTGGCTATTTGAGGACTCCGAAGAGTAAATGGTAGCAGATGGATTAAGAAAGAAGACCAGAACTCAAACTGCCACTGAATCAACAGTGAGTGTTCCCTTTCTCCTCTGTAGCCCCTAGTCTGGGTTTGTAGTAGCCCAAAATGCAGAAGTGAGCACCAGGTGTGGATAGAAACAGTGCCCCCTAGTTCTAGCTCACAATGCAGGTAATGCTGAGCAAGTGTGGGGGAAATCCCATCTTTCCATCTTTTCTTTCTCTTCTTCATTCTTTCACACCCTACCCCAGGCAATCCTGTGGCACCCACAGCAGTGGCAGTGACAGCCGCAGTGGTGGGGTCCCACAGAGAACCGTTCCACTCTGATTGGACGAGCTCTGATCTCAAGGGGGTGGGGAACCCCCATTCCTTTCTTTTCCCTCTCTCTTCATTCTCCTACTACTTGGCCCAAATGTGGCCATGTTCACAGGAAGCATGCAGCCCAGGCAGAGCACTGGCTTCCTGGCCAGAGGATATTAAAGGGGAGCCACAGAAAACTGAAAGGTACTAGCGAGAACCCAAAAAGGGAATGACTCAGGAAAGTGGCCACACACAGTTGTTTATAAACTCCTGGGCTCAATCCTGTGCTGGGCATGTGTGGATCTGATCCTAAACAGCACACCAAAGGCTATGAGGAATGACTTTGGCACAAATAGGAGAAAGATCTGAGTAGCTACAAAGGCTTGAAAAACAACATTGGCATTGAACTACAACCCACAGAACGCTGGCAAAATGTTCTACCTGAATCCACCCAGGTTGAATTGCTTGTTAAAGCATTAATATCAATAGTCACAAAGTATATAAACAAAACCCAGAGTCTCATAGCATAACAGTGAGGATACAATACAAAGTTACTTAGCACGTTAGTTTTCTATTGCTGCCGAAACAAATGACCACAAACTTAGTAGCCATTTACGTTTTACGCCAGTTAGTGGCTTCAAACAACACAGCATTTTAAATGTTAAAGTTCTGCTGGTCGAAAGTCCAAAATCAGTCTCACTGGACTAAGTTCAGATGTCAGCAGGGCAGATTCCCTCTGGAGGCCCTAGGGAGAATCTGTCCCTTCCCTTTTCTGCTTCTAGGGGCTGCCCACATTCCTTGGCTTATGGACCCCTTTCTAGATCTTCAAAGTCAGCAACATAACATCTCTCTGATCCTTCTTCTGCTGTCACAACCCTTTCCAACCACAGTCAGGAAATGTTTTCTGCGTTTAAGGATGCTTGTGATTATGTTTGGCCTACCTGGATAAGCCAGTATACTCTCCTCTCCTCAAGGTCGTCAGACAAGCAACCATAATTGCATTTGCAACCTTAATGCGTGGCAACCTGAATTCCTTTGTGTCACGTAACATAACATATTCACAGGTTCGAGGAGTTAAGACATGGGCATCTTTGATGAGACTTTATTCTGCCTACAACTCTCAAAATAAAATGAACCATCAAATCTCAACCCACATGAAAACAGACAACCAACAGATGCCAATGCTGAGGAGATGCAGATGTGGGAACTTTCTGACAAAGACTTCAAGGTGGCTATTATAAAAAAAATCTAAGAAGTAAGGAAGAGGACTCTTGAGATTAATGGAAAGATAGAAAGTCTCAGTAGAAAAACAGAAGGTATGAAGAAGATCCAAATGTACATTTTTAGAATTAAAAACATAAAAACTAAAATTTTTTAACTTACTAGATTAACCAGTAGAAATTATCCAATATAAAAATAAAGAACAATAGAGTTGGGGGGAAAAAATGAACAAATCCTCAGGGACCAGTGAGTGAGTCAATATCAAAATCTTGAACAGTTGCGTCATTGGAGTCCCAGAGCAGAGGAAAAATACTGGCAAAATAATGGCTAAAAACTTCCCAAATCTGGCAAAAGACATAAACCTATGGATTCAAGAAGCTCAGTGAGCTATGAACAGGATAAACCCAAAAAATTATGCCCAGTCATTCTATAATCCAACTGCTAAAAACTAGGATGAACAAAACTTTTGAAAGTAGCCAGAAAGATGACGTATTACTTATAGGAGAACAATTCAAATAACTGTAGATTGCCCATCAGAAATAAAAAATATGCAAATATAGACAAATTGAAAATTTTTGCCCATCAAATCAGCAATTTAAAATTCTTACTATCTGGTGTCAGGATACGAGAATGTTGTTGGGAAAAGAAATAAGAACATTTGTGAAGGGCAGTTAGTGATTATCTATCAAAAATTTATATTATTATTATTATTTTGAGACGGAATCTTGCTCTATCATCCAGGCTAGATAGAGTGCAATGGTACAATCTCAGCTCACTGCAACCTCTTCCTCCCGGGTTAAAGCGATTCTCCTGCCTCAGCCTCCTGGGTAACTGGGATTACAGGCGTCTGCCACTATGCCCAGATAATTTTTGTATTTTTAGTAGAGATGGGGTTTTGCCATATTGGCCAGGCTGGTCTTGAACTCCTGACCTCCCATGATCTGCCCACTTTGTATCTATCAAAATTTTAAATCTACCCACCTCTTACCCTCAATTCTGCTTTTAGGAATTTATCCTAAAGAAATACTTGTACAAGTGCTTAAAGATGCTTGACTGTGGCATTGTGTATAATGGCAAATAAATACATTAATTAGTAAAACATTATGAATTATTACAGCTAAGGCAATATATAAATAAATTATGGAGCACCACAGAGTGAGACATAATGTACCTTTTAGAACAATTACATTGGAGTCAAGTATACTGGCATGGGAAGGAGCTATATGATATATTGTTAAATGAAGAAAACCTGTCGAACAGCACACACACACTTGTCAGATTTTATAAATGTGAGTGTGTGTGTGATTATAATTGATGGGGAAAAGATCTGGAAGGATAAAACCCAAACTAATAGCAGCAGTTGCTTCTGAGTAGTCAGACCAGAGGAGAAGAAAGATACTTGCTCTTTTTATCTTATATATCTATGTGCGTACTTTTTACAAAGAACAGTATTATTTTTGACACTTTTGAAAAATGGTAAAAGGCCTATTGATGTAAGTTTGGTAACATTATCCTTCAGTGTTCTGAGTTTAGAAATTCACTAATCTTTCACTGTTTTCTGGGAACTTAGCGTTTTATTCACTTCCCTTAAGGAAATCCAATCATCTCATTCAGCATCTACTAGTATAAGGGATATTTTACTGTGTAACCAATTATCTCAGGATTTACCAGCCACAACAATAGAAATATATTATCTCATGTCATTTTTGGGGGTCGGGATGCCAAGAGTGACTTGGTGGGGTGCCTGGGTCAGGGTTTCTCATGAGGTTCAGTCAAAATGTTGGCCGAAGTTGCAATCATCTGAAAGCTGGACCAGATTGGAAGATTCACCACCAAGTTCCTCACACAGCTGTTAGCATGAGGCCTCTGTTTCTGGCTGGCTAGTGGTAAGAGGCCTTAGCTCCTTACTACATGGGCCTCTCTCTAGAATGCTCACAAGGCAGCTACCTTCCTTTAGAGTGAATGGTCAAAAAAAGAGGTAGAGCAATCAAGACGAAAGCCACGGTGACTTCTATCACCTAATCTTGGAAATGACAAACCATCACTTCTGCTATCGTCTGTTGGTCACACAGGCTGACCTTGGCACAGTGCAGGAGGGGAATACACAAGAGTGAATACCAGAAGGCAGGGATCATTGAGGGCCATTTCAAAGATACTACAACTAAATTTTTCTCCACTTTCTTTCTCTTCTCCCTTTTAAAGTTCACAAATGTTCTGAAAACAACTCTATCCATACAGTATCACCGATTCATTTAGGGGTCCTGGAGCATTCAATCTTTCATCAAAAGAAAAGCGTATGGACTAAAAAGGAACTCCAGTTTGTGTAGCTCCAACCTTTTCCCATGAACAAGGGTATTTTGATTTTCCTATAGTGTGATGATGGAGGGTAGGGGAAACTGCAAGTGTAAATAATTGACCAAAGAGAAAAACACAGTGAATAACCAGGTGCCTCAATGAGAATCCCTTCAATAGGGGGTCACGTCATTCACACCTACCCTGCAGCCCCATCTTTAATCTTCACAAGTCAGGACAGGCATCTCTTCTCCCAAGTGGAATTTCCCATAAGCCATACAGACAAAGTAGAAATGCTTACCAGCTCACACATCAACAATAAAGGCTACTAGAATCATCTGTCACTTAGAAAATGTTAGAAGGCAACAAATAAAAACTGAGGGTTAAAGGATACCTGTGCCTCTGCACTAAAATAATATGAAGTACTCCAAGGCAGGGCATAACTGAGCATTTGCAAGAAATTATCCTGACATGTGAATGTACCTGATTGCAAAAGATATGTGTCGTCTAACTGGGAGTATAATACAGTGTTATACTGTATACCTTAGGTTCACCCAAGCATTTGATTAAGGCTTTCATAATATGCCTGTAGGTATGATGGAGAAATACAAGGAAGAGTCGATTCATCATAGGTTGAGCAATCTATGCAAAGAGTGTTGATTGAATCATTGTTGTCAGCTTGAAAGAGATAATATACCTCAGGGCTTTGAATTTGGCCTTGCTTCATTCAAAATTTTTATAAACTATTTGGACAAAGACAAAGAAAATGCACTCATTAGATTTTCAAGTATTATGTAGTTAGGAGAGCCAAGAAGTTGAACAATAAAATCAGAATTCCCTCCAAAGGTCTCCAACAGGCTGAAAGGATAGGTCAGAACCCCTGAAAATGAGTAGGAAGCAGCATAAAATCCTGTGCAAAATGGGAGAGACCTGGTGCAACACTAGTTAATGCAGAAAAGCTTGAAGTCAACCACAAATGAAATATGTCAGCAGTTTGCCAAGTCTGCCAAAAAGGCAATGCAAAACTTTAGTCTGCATTGTGATGAATATAGTGCTTAGAATCAGGGATATCTAGTTGTGATGAACCCCACACTAAATATGCGGCTTCCTAGAATGACTGAGAGATTCGTCTATGACCATGTGTACCTTCTAACACCAAGATTATGCCGTCCTCTGCTTATAACAGTCCCCTTTGTGACCAATCTAGTAATTTTATCCAAAAAAGAAAATGAGTTTGTTTTATTATTTTTGTATTCATTCAAGCAATATTTATCAGGAAAAAAAAATTAGCCAGTTACTCTTCTGGAATCTAGGGACACAAAGATGACTGGGACACAGACTCTGAGGATTAGAGTCTGGGGAATTAGGATGCTATGGCCTGAGTCCCCCAGAATTCATGTTAAACCTCCAATGAAATAGTATTAAGAGATAAGGCGTTCAGGAGGTGATTAGGTCGTGAGAGCTCCACCCTCACAAATGGGATCAGTGCCTTTATAAAAGAGGCCTAAGGGAGCTCACTCATCCCTTCTGCCATGTAAAGACTCAGGGAGAAGGTGCCATCTATAAAGCAGAGAGCAGGCACTCACCAGACACCACATCTACTGGTGTCTTGACTCGGACTTCCCAGCTTCCAGAGCTATGCAAATAAATTTCTGTTGTTTATAAATTATCCAGTCTAAGATATTCTGTTATAGCAGTCTGAATGGACCAAGACAAGAAGTATAGAGGATGTGGTAGGCAGAATTCTCAAGATGGCCTTTCAAGATTCTCATCCTTGGTGTACATATATCTTCTCCCACTTATTCAGCCAAACACAAATATTGGTGCTGCTGTGAGTAATTTTTTCAATGGAATGGGGTTCCAGGTTAGTTGACCTTGAAATAAGGAGATTATCTGGATGGGCCTAACCTTATCACACGAGCTCTTTAACAGCAGAGTCTTCTGGGAACAGATGAGAAAGCCAGAGGTTCATAGCATGAGAAGGATTCCATGCATGATTGCTGGCTTGGAGATGGAGGGAACCATGGGCTAAGGAATGCAGGCACTGCAGGAGCTGAGAGTGGCCCCAGCTGATAGCTTACAAGGAAACAGAGACATCAGTCTTATCACCACAGGAAATAAATTCTGCCAATAACAAGAATGAGCCTGGGCCAGGTGTGGTGGCTCACATCTGTAATCCCAGCACTTTGGGAGGCTGAAGCAGCATAATTGCTTGATCCCAAAGTTTGAGACCAGCCTAGACCTCATCTCTAAAAGAAAAAATGAAAAGAAAAGAAATTAGCTGGGCTTAGTGGCACATCCTTGTGGTCCCAGCTACTCGGGAGGCTGAGGCGGGAGGATCACTTGAGCCTAGAAGGTCAAGGCTGCAGTGAACCATGACCACACTACTGCACTCCAGCTTGGGTGACACAGTGAGATCTTGTCTCAAAAAATAAAAGAATAAGCATGTAAGAAGACCCCAAGTCCCAGATGAGAACTGCAGCCCCAGCCAACACCTTGATTTCAGTCTAGTAAGATGCTAGCAGAGCATCCAGCCAAACCATGCCCAGACTTCTAACCGACAGAAATTGTGGGATAGTAACTCTGTGTTGTTTCACAACATGAAGTTCGTGGCAATTTATTACAAAGCAGTAGAGAGCTAATAAAGGGGATAAATAAGCAGTGGCCATACAAGGAGATAAATGGCTATGATGGAGCAAAGTCGCAGTGTACATTGTTGGTTGTTGTTTCAGAATCTAGTCCCCCTCTCCTAGGCAACTCTCAATTTTGCTCAGGTAGCTGCTCCTCACTCATATATTCATGGCCACTAGCTGTACTCCCATATGAGTGCAGGACTAATTGGGCCAAAACAGGGCTTCTCAGCTTTGGCACTACTGATATTTTGACCTGGATAATCCTTTGTTGTGGAGGGATGTCCTGTACAGTGCATTGTAGAATGCTTAGCAATGTCCCCGGCCTCTATCCTCTAGAGCTAGTGACATACATTTTCTCTGTCTCCCTGCAGTGACAAACAGTCTCCAGATATTGCCAAATATACCAAGTTCAGGGCAAATAGAGGCAGGAAGCAAAAACATCCCCTGTTGGGAACCATTGATCCAAAGGTAACTCATTGTCTTGCTGATGCTTGGTTCAGGAATAGGTATGTGACCACTTTGGGAAACTGAGCTGTAAAAAGAAGTTTCACTGAGATTTCTGAGAAAACCTTCCTTACTCTTCAGGGTATGCTACTGGAAGTAGCCCTGTTTCTCTTTCTGCAGAGGTTCTGATGCACAGATTTGAGTCCTAGCACTGCTGCAGCCATCTCAAACCCAGTTTGAGGGTGGAGCCAATACACAAAAGAAGACACAGCCAAGAGTACAGCAGGGACCTGGGCCTCCGGCTCCTGGCTGAAGCCAATCTTGAAGTCTACTCTACCTATAGACTGCGGGTTATAGGAACCTATTAATTTCCTTATTGTTCAAGATAGTTCAAGGGATATCTGGTTTTGACATCCCACAGCAGCTAATCAGCACCACTCTATAAAAGTGCTAAGAAAGCCCAGAGAAAGACACACTTCATGAAGCTGAGTCAAGAAATTAAAAAGGACAGAAGGTAGGTCCAGAAGTGTACAGTTGACAGGCTGCTTTCCCATGACACCGTGGATCCTAACACTAGCCTGGAAAAATGGACTATTATCCTCATTGTATGTCTCAGAAGAGTTCATGGTTTGTCCATGGTCACAAGGCAAGGATGAGTCAAGATTCAAACCCAGGCCTTCTAGTGCCACATGGCATACTTTCCCCCATATTCTCCTGGACCAGGACTTCTTTTCTATCATCCTTCTGCTCAAAAATATTTAACATATGGGCTTGTCTCTAGAGCATGTTCAAACTTTCTAGCTAAGGATTTGAAGTTTTCCACAAAGCCACTCTACTCCAAAATATTTAAGCTCATCACTCCAGCTCATTCCTCCAACTGGACCTTCGCTTAGACTTCCCTCATCTATACTTTCTTGCCATTTCTTCTCCATGTGTTTGAGTTCATTCTTTCACAAAGTTCAAGTTGATTCCTGAGATTATGCAAAACTGCCCTAGTTCTTGGTGAGGTTTCTTCCTCTTAACTCCTAGAGTATAAAACTAAGCACATGTTACCCAGATGGCCTCAGGTTTCACCAGATGGAGCGCTAATAGTAGTCACTATATTTAGAATGTTTACAACTTTGGTTCCCACCTTATTTTGTAGACCCCATCACCATCAACTTCTACTAAGCCCTCCTCACTGAGGGCCTCCTCTTGGGATACTTTGCCCCCATCCCTGCACCTCCTCACTATGAGAACGTCAGGGTGTGATGCCCTGAGTCTTCACCCTTCCGATTGCAGAGTGGACAGATGTGATCATCCATTAAAAGAAAAAGAAAGAACATTTCTCCTATTCCAGGTCACTCTTGGGCACCTGGAGGCTGAAGCAGCTTTGCTTCTGCCTCAGCTCCTTTATGCTCATCGAAAAGACAGAGCCCTGTGAGAAACAGTTTCTTCCATTTCCACCTGTTGCCCTTCCTGATGTGGCATAGTTGGAATGGACACAGACCGCATGCTGCTACCAATCTCTCTTCTTTGTTTATTTCCAGAAATGGTATCAGCCACCAGGTTTTGACTGCTTTCTCTGGGCCAAAAATTATGTTAATCACTTGACAAGTCACTTTATTTAACCCTCACTATCAGCCAAGGTAAGTGCCCTTATTATACCCAGTTTACAAAGTGGTCTCTTATAAAGAAAGAGTTTAGGTAACTTGCCCAAGGTCACCGGTTCATTGAAGAATCCAGATTCCACAAAAGTCCTTGCTCAATCAACACAGCACCAAAGTCACAAGTTTCTCCCCTGTCTTGGCCAGTCAAAATGGAAAGCCCTTTTAAAATGAGCTCATGCACATGAGCTTCTCTAGCACCCACTCACCTGTTCTGCAGATGCACGCAGACATGCTACACATGATATAATAAATAATCATTAACATGTATCAAGTGCTTACTATGTGCCAGGCACTATTATAAGCACTTTGCATTATTAATGCATTTCCTCTTCAAAATAACCCTGTTAGGTAAGTACTATCATTACCCCCACACTGCAGTTAAGAGGCAGAGCTCAGATGAGGATGCAAGCAATCTGGTGCCTGAGCACACACTCTTGCCACTCTGTTACTAATTATTGAGCATCCTCGATGTCCCAGATACCTGCCTGGGTCATCTGCATACATTTTCTCTAATCTTTACAATATTCCTATAAGAAAGTTATGTCCCCAATTTTACAGCCAAGGAACCTGAATGTCAGAGAGATTCAATAAACTTGCCCAAGATCTTGTTTAGTAAATGTAATATCCAGATTCCACCAGGTCTATGCTGTCTTGTAAAGTTATTTGCCTTTTCATACACATGTTTTTTTCCATAGCATGAACCAGGCTCCCTACTTTATCCTCCCAGGACCTCTCTGAAAGCTATAGCCCAGGTCTGTGTTCTGGGCATGGGTAGGAGGAGGAGGGAGAGAAAAAAAGGTGGTGGCTGCCAGCTGCTGCTTCAAACAAAATGTATCCACATATACAAAGGCACCAGGGCTGGTTGCCTAGCAACATCTTTCTGCCTCCCCAACCTGCTTCACTCCATCCTTACCCAACACATTATGCACACCCCTTGACCTGCAATGCCCTTCTGAGACATCCCTCTTCATGGCTGCCTTTGTTCATCTTAACCTGATTTGCTAGGCAAAGGCTTGCAGCTTGAAGCTTGCAGGGAGTCCAGGAAGCACACAATTTGTATCACAGATGGCCCTGGGACAGGCAAAACAGAGCTATCCTCCCTGCATAGCCCATACCTTGGCACTCACAGGGTATCTAATGCTGCAGGAAGGAGGGGGTCTCATTTCAGGAGCTTTGTCATATCGCTAAAGGTTTAAAAAAAGAGTTTTGTTTTTCACATATGTCAGGTCCTTTAAATAGTTCTTTAAAATAAAAGTTTGATTGAGATAGAATTAAAGCAGGCTGTCTGGATTTCTTTTTTCATCTTATCTCCCATGTTGGAAGTTAGAGCCTCTTAAATTTAAAGTTATCTTCAGTTCAACCAGTCCAAAAGGCCTTGGGGATATATTTGTCCTAGAATCTTAAAAAGAGGCAGAACAAGTCAGATACCCAGTTCTCTTAGTTCTTCAAGCATAACTGAAAGGGTACAATAGTAGTGGAGCCCCCAACCCAGTCCAGAGCTTCTGACTTCATGGTAAGAAGGTGATGCTGGACTGAGAGCCACGGCTACATTATTGCTTTCATGGACTCTAGGCAATTTTGCCTTCATGGGCCCATTCCTCCATAAAAAGAAAGAAAAAATATTAAAAATTATATTTTATGACTGTGCTGGTATAAAGAAAACTGTAATCCACATTGTATTCATTTGTGTATATATTTATTATTTTCATTATGTAATATTCATTTTTCCTGATTTTAAAAGAAGCAAAGAAACTAAAATATATTTATGCACCCCCAAAAGTATTGTAGGTCCAAGCCTACTGTGCCCAGTGGATAAGATGGCCCTGCTGAAGGTATGTCAGCACGCAGCAAATGTTATTGAGACATTGGTGCTCAGCCAGTGCTCAGAACTGTGGGGTAAGGATGCTGTGGGGCAAGGAAAGCACAATGCTCTGTGCCCAGAATTGTGGGATAACAAAAAAATTAAGGTGTGGTACCTACACTCAAAGGCTTCGAGCCTAACTGCAGAAAAAAACAAAGCAGAAAACTACAATCACTGAGCCACAAAAACTCAGCTTGGCAACCACTAAGGAAATCATTGAAACCCTTTTCTTGCTTAGTTGTATTATTACTTAAACAAATAAAACATGTTTAAAACACCATATACTGAGAAAAGGCCAGAGAGGTGAGAGATGACGCTGGCAAGTGTAGTGATGGATTGGATATTGATGTTAAAAAAAGAGTCAAGAAAGATTTCTGAGTCTGGGCCTGGGTGATCATCTACATAGACACAAAGTAAAGAAAGAGGAATAAGTTGGAGGAGGAGACGATGGATCCAGTGTTAGGCAGATTGGTTTGAAATGCCTCTGGGGATTAAAAGGCAGAGACCAAGGCTCCTTTACTCCCCACTAAAGTCTCATCTCCTAGTATAAAACCTGACACTTCTTCTGTATTAAATAAATATTTGTGGAATTAATTAGATACAGGTAGATAAATCTAGTGATTGATTAGTTATTTTTATGGGCCTAATACCCAGAACAAAGACCTGGGGTGTTGTGGCAGATGCTGGTCCCTGACGTTCACTCTCTACTCCAAATCTGCTTATGTGAACAACTGCAACTCCCTGCCTTGCCCTGGTCTCAGGAACAGATTTCGCTTAAGTACAGGACAAGCTGGAATCTCCAGAGACTTAATACCTAGAAGCAACCTTCAAACAGTGATTGACAGGGAGTTAACATATAAAGAACCCATCTTCTGCAAAGATAACTCTGAGGCATAGTCTATGCAATCTCCTAGAATTCTCCAGTGATATTAAGTTTCTAGAGCCCTAACTGAGGCTGGAAATATCCTGCCACACCTTCTTTGAGTAAGAGGTTTCTTTGGATGAAAGGGCTGTGTAGCCAGCACCAGAACTGTGTGCATATGGAAAGCAAAGGCTGATATTCCTAACAGATGATCATCCACTTCTACTGGATGATATATTTGCTCATGTAAAGAGAGCTTTCTATTAATTTCTAATTTTATTTCATATGGCTGGAGAACATACTCTGTATAATCTCTGTTCTTTCATATTTATTATTACGGTTTAGCATTTAGTCTATCCTAGAGAATATTTCATGTGCTCTTGAGAAGAATGTGGATTCTGTGTTTTTTGCACTTGTTGGGTGCAGCAATCTCTTACATTTAGTTGGTTTACAATGTTAAAGTCATACATTTCCTGTTTGTCGTCTGCCTAGCTGTTCTATCCATTACTGAAAGTGAGATATTAAAGTTTACAACTATTACTGTTTGATTGCCTATTTCTCTTTTCAATTCTGTTGGTGTTTGCTTTATATATTTTGGGGCTCTGTTGTTAGGTGCATACATGATTATGATTGTTATGTTTTCCTGATGGATTGACTCATTTTTATTATAAAATGTCCTTCTGTAATCACAAAGGAAATTAGAAAATAGAAACAAATGAAAATGAAAACATACTATACCAAAACTTACACAACACTGTAAAAGCAGTGCTAATGTAATTGATAGCTATAAATACTTACAATAAAATGAGTGAGGTATGGTATGGTGGCACACATCTTTAGTTCTAGTTACTTGGGAGACTGAGGCAGGAGAATTGCATGAGGTCAGAAATTTGAGGCTGCAGTGAGCTCTAATTGCACCATTGCACAGCAGCCTGGTCAACAGAGTGTGATTCTGTTGAAGAAAGGAAATAAAGAGAAAGAGGGAAAGGAAAGGAAAGGAAAGGAAGGGAAGGGAAGGGAAGGGAAGGGAAGGGAAGGGAAAGGAAGGAAAGGAAGAAAGAAAGAGAAAGAAAGGGAAAGGAAAGGAAAGGAAGGGAAGGGAAGGGAAGGGAAGGGAAGGGAAGGGAAAGGAAGGAAAGGAAGAAAGAAAGAGAAAGAAAGGGAGGAAGGAAGGAAGGAAGGAAGGAAGGAAGGAAGGAAGGAAGGAAGGAAGGAAGGATTTCAAATGAATAACCTAACTTCACAACTTAAGGAGCTTAAGAAAAAAGAATAAACTAAACCCCAAAGTTCGTAGAGGGAAATGACAAATATTAGAACAGAGATAAATAAAATAGAGAATAAAAAACAGAGAAAATTAACAAAAACAGAAGTTGGTTTTTTGAAAAGATTAACAATATTGACAAACCCTTATCCAGATAGGCCAAGAAAAAAGAAAGAAGATTCAAATTTCTAAAATCAGAAATGAAAATGGAGACATTACTACCAATTCTATAGAAACAAAAAGGATTATAAGAAAATATAAATAATTGTATGCCAACAAATTGGACAACCTAGATAAAACAAATTCTTAGAAACACAAAACCTACTCCATCCATTTGTATTGTATAGCAAAATACTTGAGACTGGGTAATTTATAAATGACAGAAATTTATTTTCTCACAGTATTAGAGGCTGGAAAATCTATCATGGCTCTGGCAGGTTCAGTGTCTGGTGAGGGCCCTGGTCTTTGCTTTCATGTTGGCACCCTAAATACTGTGTCTTCACATGGCACAAGAGTAGAAGAGCAAAAGGGAATGAGAATGGAGAACTTGCCTCCTCAATCCCTTTTATAAGGCACTGACCTCATCCATGAGGACAGAGCCCTCATGGCCTAATCACCTCTTAAAGGCCCTACCTCTTTGTATTGTACCCTTGTGGATTAAGTTTCAACATGAATTTTGGTAGATAAACAAATATTCAAAGCATAGCACCCAAAAATCGTACTTTCAAGAATCATTTCTATAGTTTGTTTCAAACCACAGCACCTACCAAGGCTAATTCACAAAGGAAGAGAAAATCAGAGTAGACCTATAACTAGGTATAACTAGGTAAAGAGATCAAATCGGTAATCAAAAAATCCTCTGAGAAAGAAAGCCCTGGGCCTAATGACTTCACTAGTGAATTACACTACACATTTAAAGAGAACTAGTAGCAATTCATTTCAAATGTTTCCAAAAGGAAAAAAAAAAAAAATTGAAGAGGAGGGAACATTTCCCAGCTCATTTTATGAGGCCAGCATCATCCTAATACAAAGCCAAAGATGCTGCAAGAAAAGAAAACGATGAACCAATATTCCTTATGAACACTGATGCAAAAATTTTCTTTTTCTTTTTCTTTTTTTTTGAGGCGGAGTCTCGCTCTGTCGCCGGGGCTGGAGTGCAGTGGTCAGATCTCAGCTCACTACAAGCTCCGCCTCCCGGATTTACGCCATTCTCCTGCCTCAGCCTCCTGAGTAGCTGGGACTACAGGCGCCCGCCACCTCGCCTGGCTAGTTTTTGTATTTTTAGTAGAGACGAGGTTTCACCGTGTTAGCCAGGATGGTCTCGATCTCCTGACCTTGTGATCCACCCGTCTCGGCCTCCCAAAGTGCTGGGATTACAGGCTTGAGCCACCGCGCCCGGCCAAAAATTTTCAACAAAATACTAGCAAATTAAATTCAACAGACATATTAAAAGCATATAATAGATCATTACCAAGTAGGATTTATTTGTGGAATGCAAGGATGATTCAGCATAAATAATCAATCAATGCAATACACCACATTAACATAATACAGTGAAAAAACCATATCATTATCTCAATTGAGGCAGAAAATGCATTTGACAAAATTCAATATCCTTTCATGATAAAAACACTCAACAAACTAAGAATAGAAGGAAATTATGTCCACATAATTAAAACCATACATGAGAAACCTACAACAAACATCACACTTAATGGTGACAGACTGAAAGCTTTTCCTCTAAGATCAGAGACAAGACAAGGATGCTCACTTTTGGGTATAATACTAGATGTTGTAACCAGAGAAGTTAGGCAAGAAAAAGAAATAAACATCCAAGTTGGAAAGGAAGAAGTAAAATTATCTCTGTTTGCAGATGATATGACCTTATATGTAGAAAACCCTTAAAATTCAAACAAACTGTTAGAGCTAATAAATGAATTCATTTGTATTTTGCAAAGTAGTAAAATACAAATTCAACACATAAAAATTAGTTGCATTTTTATACACTAACAATGGATAATCTGAGAAAGAAATTATAAAAATAATTTCATTTATAATAACATCAAAAAGAATAAAATACTTAACAACTAGCTTAACCAAAGAGACAAAAGCCTAGTACAATAAAAACTACAAAACATTAAGAAGTTAAAGAAGACATAAATAAATGGAAACACATCTCATGTTCATGGATTAAAAGATGCCAATACCACCCAAAGCAATGTACAAATTCAATGCAATTGAAAATTAGTAAGGTGTTAATACTACCCAAAGCAAAGTACAGATTCAATGCAATTGAAAATTGTTAAGGTATCAATATCATCCAAAGCAATGTACAGATTGAATGCAATCCCTGTCAAAATACCAATAACGTTTTTTGCAGAAATAGGAAAACCCCATGTGAAGACTCATATGGCATCTCAAGGGACCATGAATAGCTGAAACAATCTTAAGGAAAAAGAACAGAGCTGGAGGAATCATACTTTCTGATTTCAAAACTACTACAAAGTTACAGTAATCAAAGCAATGTGATATTGACATAAGACAGACATATAGACCAATGAAACAGAATAAAGAGCCCAGAAATAAACCCTTAAATAAACAGTTAAATTACTTTTGACAATGCCAAGACCATTCAAGGGGGAAAGTACAGTCTTTTCAACAAATGCTGCCGGGGACACTGGATATCCAAATACAAAAAAGAAAAGAAAAGAAATTGGATGATTACTTGACATCATATCAAAAAGTTAATTCAAAGTGGATCAAAGACCTAAATTTAAGATCTAAAACTATAAAACTCTCAGAAAACACAGAGGGCAAAACTTCACAACATTGGATTTGGCAAAGAATTCTTGAATTATGACACCAAAGGCACAAATAACAGAATAAAAAATAGACAAATAGAACTTCATAAAATTTTTTAAAATTTGTACTCAAAAGAGAATATCAACAGGGTGAAAAGGAAAGCCCAGAATGGGAGAAAATATTTGCAAATTGTATATCTGATAAGGGATTAATATTCAGAAAACTCCTAAAACTCAATAACAACAAAAATATGACAAATATAGCAAAAATCTCAACAAAAAAAAATAGGCAAAGGACTTATATAGGCATTTCATATACAAATGGACAATAATCATATGAAAAGATGCTCAAATCACTAATTATCAGGAAAACACAAATCAAAACTACAGTGAGACACCACCTCACATCCATTATGATGACTACTATTAAAAGAAACAAAAAGTAACAAGTGTTGGTAAAGATATGGAGAAACTGGAAATTGTGTGCACTGTTGGTAGGAATATGAAATGATGATACAGCACTGTGGAAAACAGTATGGCAGTTCCTCAGAAAATTAAAAATAGAGTTACTATATGATTTGTTAATTTCACTTCTGGATATATATCCAAGAGAACCGAAAGCAGGGTCTGGAAGAGATATTTGTACATCCATGTACACAGCTGATTTACTCACAATAGCTAAAATGCGGAAGCAACTCAGGTGTCCATTGATAGAAAAGCAAAATGTAGTATATACATACAATGATGTATTTTTCAACTTTAAAAAGGAAGGCAAGTCTGACACATGATACAACATGAATGAAACTTGAGGTTATTTTGCTGAGTAACTCAGTCACAAAAAGACAAATACTTTATGATTTCATTTAAATGTGATATTTAGAGTAGTCAGAATAGTAGAAACAGAAAGTAGAATCATGTTGCCAGGCGCCTGTGGGAGAGAGAGATTGAGGAGTTATTGCTTAATAGACAGCAAGTTTCAGTTTTGCAAGATGAAGAGTTTTGCAGAATGGATGTTGGTGATGGCTGCACAACAATGTGAATGTGCTTAATAACACCTAACCATTCACTTAAAAAGGGTTACCAACCTGGGTAACATAGTGAGACTGTGTCTCTACAAAAATAAAAACGTAGCTGGGTATGGTGGTACACACCTGTAGTGTCAGCTACTTGGGAGGCTGAAGTGGGAGGATTGCTTCAGCCTGGGAGATCCAGGCTGCAGTGAACTATGATCTTATCACTGTTTTCCAGCCTGAGCAACCGAGAAAGACCCAGTCTCATTAATTAAAGAAAAAAAATTTTTTTAATGGTTACTATGGTAATTTTTTTAAATTTTTTTTTATTTTATTTTTATTTTTTTTTTGAGACGGAGTCTCGCTCTGTCACCCAGGCTGGAGTGCTGTGGCCGGATCTCAGCTCACTGCAAGCTCCGCCTCCCGGGTTCACACCATTCTCCTGCCTCAGCCTCCCA
>NW_012113586.1:4142482-4145840 GCF_000951035.1 Colobus angolensis palliatus | reverse complement strand
GCTGGAGTGCAATGGCATGATCTCGGCTCACTGCTACCTCTGCCTCTCGGGTTCAAGCGATTTTCCTGCCTCAGACTCCCGAGTAGCTGGGATTACAGGCATGCCCCAGCACGCCCAGCTGATTCTGTATTTTTAATAGAGAGGGGTTTCACCATGTTGGTCAGGCTGGTCTCAAACTCCTGACCTCAGGTTATCGTCCCGCCTCGGCCTCCCAAAGTGTGCTGGGATTAAGGCATGAGCCACTATGCCCAGCCTGGCCTTCGAATATAAAGAGTCATGATATTTCCCCTTATCTTTCTTTCCAGGTGAACCATTCCAGTGACCATTAACTATTTCTTTGAATGACATGATTTTAAATTTTCATCATCCTGGACTTCCTACTCTCCCTGCCTTAAAGATGTTGGAATAATAATCACTGTATGACAGTAATAAATACTTACTGAATGCTTGCTGTGTCAAGCACTGTGCCAACCTTTTTATATAAATTGTTGCATTAATTATTATAACAAACCCATGAGATAGATGTTATTAACTGCATTATGTGTGGATGAGGAAACTGAGGCATAGAGTGGTAAAAGAACTTGCCAGGATCTTATAGCTAGTGAGTGGCAGAGCCAGAATACAAACACAAAGAGTCTGGTTTGGGAGGCTTCTTTCTTAGTCACCTCCTAAAAAACACACCTATTCCATTAAATTCAAGAAAAGTTTGCTTTAATAATTTAATAGAAAAAAACCCACATATTGTATGATATCATTGTGCAAAATTATTTCTCTGTCGTTACCTCTCTGTTTCTGCCTGTCAATGTGCATTTAAAAAATATCTAGAATGGCCAGGTGTGGTGGCTGATGCCTGTAATCCCAGCCCTTTGGGAGGCTGAGGCGAGCAGATCACCAGAGGTCAGGAGATTGAGATCAGCCCGGGCCAACATGGTGAAGCCCCATCTCTACTAAAAATACAAAAATTAGCTGGGCATGGTGGCAGGCACCTATAATCCCAGCAACTCTGGAGGATGAGGCAGGAGAATCACTTGAACCTGGGAGACAGAGGTTGCAGTGAGCCAAGATAGCACCACTGCACTCTAACTTGTGTAGCAGAGTGAGACTCGATCTTAAAAATATATATGTATGTATATTATATATATGTGTATATATATATATATACACAGAGAGAGAGACATCTAGATACACAGATATTCCTTAAATATTGATCATGGCTATTTCTGGGTAATAGAATCTGGGGCATTTTGTTTTTTATGTTTCCTTTGTTATTTTTTTTGTTTGTTTTCTTCGCTTTTTATGTTGCTTGAGTTTTGATGATGAACATGTACTATTTTTTTCTAATGTCTTCATTAAGATATAATTTATATCTTATATAATTTATATCTTATATAAATTAAAATTCACTCATTTCAAGTATATGGTTCAATGAATTTTAGTATATTGACAGTGCTGTGCAACTATCACTACAATCTAACTTTGGAACATTTCCATCACCATAAAAAGATACTTTGCTCCCATTTCAGTTACTTCCCTTTCCTACTCCAGCCCTAGGCAAACCCTTGTCTACTTTCCCTGTCTACATCCCTGTCTACATACTTTCCTGTTTTGGACATTTGACATAAATGAAATAATGCAACATGCAGTATTTTGTGTCTAGCTTCTTTCAATGAATAGAATGGTTTTGAAATTCACCCACACTGTAGTACATGTATCAGCACTCTGTTCCTTTTTACTGTCAAATAGTATCCTGTTGTATGGATATATACATTATTTATTCATTCATCAGTTGATGGGCATTGAGTTGTTGTTTCCATTTTGGGGGTATTGTAAATAATGCTGCAAGTTTTTGTGTGAACATGTTTTCATTTCTTAGATACCTAGGAGTCTAAGATTGCTGAGTCATATGGTAAGTCTATGTTCAATTTTTCAAGAACCTGCCAAATTGTTTTTCCAAAGTGGCTACACCATTTTACAGTTCCACCAGCAAGGTGTGTATCTTTCCATTGCTTCACATTGTTGCCAATGCTTGTTAATACCCATCTTTCTTATTATATTTATTCTACTGGGTGTGAAGTGGTATTTCATTAAAGTTTTGATTTGCATTTCCTAATAACCAGTGACATAGAGCATCTTTTCATGTGCTTGTTGGTCATTTGTTTATCTTTTTCAATGTGTGTTATTTTTATAATAACCAAAACTATTATTTTTGAACAGATTTTGAGATCTACTATTGGATTTATCATCTAGATGACACCTGACCAGCACAGAGTACAATTAAATGTGGTTGCCTGTGACTTGCTCTCTGCACTTCCACTGATGCAGCCAAAATACTGAGCTAATATTTTAGCAGACACATTATACCACTGGCTCAAATTAGGCCTGCAGTCAACTAAATATCCCAGATTCTTTTCTCATTGACTATTGTAGAGCCAGATTTCTCTCATTCTTTATTTGGGCTACTGATTTTATTGAATTTAAATGCTGGAGCTAATATTTATCCCTGTTGAATTTTATCTTGTCAGTTTAGGTCCGTATTGTCATCTGTACAAGTAATATTTTATCTTAATTCTGTCATCTCATTTTACATACCTTGAAACTCCCTTTTGGATGTCAAAATAACTAAGAAGGTAGATTTTTAACCATTATATTTTTGATTTTCTGTTTATTTTATTTTATTTCATTTTGTTTTGTTTTATTTTTTGAGACAGAGTCTTACTCTGTCACCTAGGCTGAAGTGCAGTGGCACAAACACAGCTCACTGCAGCCACGACCTCCTGGGCCCAAGTGATCCTCCCGCCTCAGCCTCCCAAGTAGCAGGGACTGCAGACACACACCACCATGCCCAGCTGATTTTTACATTTTTTTGTAGAGATGGGGTTTTGCCATGTTGCCAAGGCTGGTCTTGAACACCTGAGTTCAAGTGATCTGTCAACCTCTGCCTCCCAAAGTGCTGGAATTACAGGTGTGAGCCACCACACTCAGCCTTCTGTGTTTTCTGAATCAAAATGAATTTATACTTTTCCATAAGCAACACAAGGACTCAATTACAATGCATGAGTTTGTTAATGGCCAGGCACAGTGGCTCATGCCTATAATTTTAGCACTTTGGGAAAGTGAGGCAGGTAGATTGCTTGAGCCCAAGAGTTTGAGACCAACCTGGGCAATGTGGCAAAACCCTGTCTCTACAAAATATACAAAATATTAGCCAGGTATGGTGGAGCGTGCCTATAATCCCACCTTCTTGAGCGGCTGAGGTGGGAGGATCACCTGGGCCCGGGAGGTGGAGGTTGCAGTGAGCCAACATCGTTGCTACACTCCAGCCTGGGCTACAGTGTGAGACCCTGCCAAAAAAAAAAAA
>NW_012113586.1:4058873-4142372 GCF_000951035.1 Colobus angolensis palliatus | reverse complement strand
GAAGGAAGGAAGGAAGGAAGGAAGGAAGGAAGGAAGGAAGGTCGTTAAAAATAAGCACCTCAAGAATAAAACTGAAATATAAGACTCTGTATTTTCATTTTTCATAATCAACATATATATCTCTAATACATATATGAAAAAATTGTTGAAAGTAAGCACTGCCACTCAGCTTTGCATCATAGTAGAAGCCACTTTTAATAGATTTCTGTTTAAAAAGAACAAGACTGATGAGAAGAGAAAGTATATCCAATGTTGCTGAAATGTAGACATGTCTATGTAGGATTTTCTATTGCATTTTGATTCTTTCTAATTTCACTCAGTAAGACTTTTTTTCTGGACATTCTGGACGTGATTAACCATCACCTTTATGTACTAATTACTTTACCCATAACTATTCATATTCCAACTCTTTCTTGAAAAGCCTTTTGGATCTTCCCAGACCACTCTGACCTTTCCCCTCCTGGGAAGTTTCTATGCAGTACCGAATCACTCATTCTCTTAGATCCACATCATATCCTTCCTATTTTGTGCAGGGCCCCTTTTGGTTTTATTTTCTCCTTTTCACCCTCCAGCCTCAATTCTCACTTCTCTCCCTTCTCCAGCACCCACTCTACTGTATTTAATGTGTGTCCTTCCAGTCCAAATTGCAAATGTCTGCTTAGATAAATGTGTACCATAAGAAAGTGTTTATATGTCTTTGCTTGTAAATTGCATAAATTACATTGTGCTAGAAATCTTACTTGATTTCTAACTTTAATTCCTTCAACACCATGTTTCTGAGAGATATCCATGTGTTATATGTCAATCTAATTTAATACTTCTGTCTGCTGCACCCTTTTCTGTCAAATGCACACACCAAACATCACCTGTGTACTTCAGGATGGACCCTCATCCTGAAAAACTCTTTCGTGAACTTCCTTGCAAATTTGCTGTACTTACTGTTTTATATGAGGATCAGAGAAACTGTATATAGAGAGAAATTTTCTTTTCTCTTTTTGAGACAGGGTCTTACTCTGTCACCCAGGCTGGAGCACAGCGATGTGATCTTGGCTCACTGCCACCTCTGCCTCCCAGGTTTAAGCTATTCTCCCACCTCAGTCTCTCAAGTAGCTGGGACTACATGCATGTGTCACTACGTCCGGCTAGTTGTTTGTATTTTTAGTAGTGACAGGGTTTCACCATGTTGGCCAGGCTGGTCTCCTGGCCTCAAAAGATCCATCCACCTTGGCCTCTCAAAAGAAATTTTCAGTTTCCACTTATGGACAGTTTCTCTGAGGCATATACTCAGGAATGAGACTGCTGAGTCATAGGATCATGCATGTAAGATTTCTATAAAAATTGCCATATTGCCTTCCAGAAGAGCTACGGTAATTTACCTTCCCATACCAGTAGGGCAAAAGTTTTGTTCCAACTTATACTCAATAGCACTTGGTGTTGTCTGATTGTATAGATTTTGCCGATCTGATGGATGTGAAGTACCATCTCAATAGAGCTCTGTTGCGCTGTTCTCTGATTGATAGTTGAGTATCTGTCTTCAGGAGATTATTAACCACTCAGGATTTCCCTTCTATGAATTGCCTATCTGCATCATCTTTTTTTCTATCACTTTTTTCTATCTTTTTTATTGCTGACCTGCATTAATCTGCTGTACATTCTAGCTATTGATACCTTAAAAGTTTTAGGCGCTGCAAATACTTCTAGAATGTCACCAGTCACTTGTCACTGTTAACTTTGTTCGTGATGCCCTTCGTTGAACGCAAGTCTTTCATTTTTGATTATTGTACAATTCATCAATTCATTTCTTGGCAGCTTGAGCATATGAAGCTTCATTTAATAATTTTTCTACCACCCAAGGGCAAACAGATATTCCCCTACATTTTCTTCTATTCGCTTTACAGGTTTCCTTTCACGTTTTGAAATTAATCCATTTTGAGCTTTTATTTTTATGAGTCAATATAGGGATTCAACTGTATTTTTCTCCCAATAGTAATACTTTTCTCCAAAGGATTTTCTAAATTGGCCTATTCTTTTGCTATGCACTTGTCAAGCTGTCCCCATCACTACTTATTTTTCACAGATGTACAGTTTGATTTGGGGACTTTTCATTTTTCCCTTTGGCCTCTGCTTATTCTGCACCTAAACTTTATAACATCAGTTACTATGTCTTTCTCAAATCTCATTTTCTAGTAAAATGGTTCTATTCTTTTGTTCTTTTTCAAAATTGCTTAGTTACTCAAGAACCTTAATGCTTTCTTATAAACTTTAAAATCAGTTTACCATAATTTCAGAAATTCCTACTGTGATTTTGATTGGAATTGTCATGAAATATATAAAACAATCTGGAGAAAAATGACATAATAGCAATAATAAATTGCCCTAGTCATTTATCTAGGTCTTTTCTTTTTTCCTTTAATAGAGCAATAGAGCTAAAATGTTTTTCTCAGTAAAGATTCATACATTCTTTATTGCTATAATACCAGACACTCTTGTTGCTTCAGTAAATGACATCTTATATTATATATAATTTTATAAATTCATGCTACATTTGATATTTGTACCCTGTGGTCTCCTCAGGGTTGCATATGAGATGAAGGAGCCAACACCTGAGGGATATGCCCTCTTGTTTGTAATCATGGTTAATATCTATATATTCATGCACATATTCAACATCTTGTTCCATTGGTAACTAGTGGTCCCAATAAAACTGGAATCTTCATTAAGATGGTTACCTGAATACTAAATGTCATATTACTTTCCTGAAGACTTAGTTCAGTGCTATATACACATAGACAGGAGACAGCTATAGTCTGAAAGGTACACAGTTGAACTGAAATCAAAAGACTTGAGTGAAATCTTTTCTGTACCTCTGACTCTGAGCCAGGCCATAATCCCTCTGAATCTCAGCTTCCCCATTCCTAACACATGATTAATGAAGTTGTCACAAAAATTCAAAGAGAAAATGGATTTATCATGCACAAAATTTGACACATGGAACCAATGCCCTGCTATTTGAATCTAAAGGCAAGAAATACTTAAATCAGCTACAGCCAAGAGAAGAGTAATGGCAGGAAAACATTATAAACTCCAAAAACTCTTTTCCAGTGATTAAAAATTATTACCAAAGTTACTCCAGTCAAGGATATCAAAGAAAATTTATAATCTTGTCTCCAGATAACATGTACGTTCATCAGTTGTGGCTGAAAAGAGAAGTTCCCACCACCCTGAAGACCATTACTGGCCCTGGACTTTCTAAAGCAGCCCAAGAAACATTTTCTCTGGAAATCTGGTCTTTTGTGTGAGGGTGAAAGCTACTGTGGGTGTTGCAATACTTTTCCTCTGCAAAGAGATGATTTTAGCAGAATCCCAAATAGCACAATAGAATTATCTGTATTCATATGCAAATATGCACATTTTAAAATATAGTTGAAACAAATAGGAATCCCTTTTATTTCCAATCTCATCTCATGTTTCCATAACGGAGATACTGGGATTAAAGATGATTGTAAAGTGAATGTAGATTTGTAAGAAGTAGGCTATCATGAGAAATGCTGGGGGTATGGAGCCCCTGCAAACCCTTCCCAGGATATCACAGCAGAAAGGATAGTGGAAAGGCATTAGACTAAGCCATGAGAGTCATGGCAGGAAAAAGATCTGAAGAATAAAGCTTGCAGCACTCTTGTTGAAAGACTGAAGGTAAATGGGCACCTCTTCAATAGCAGCCCTCCCTGACCACACTAACAAAAATATTCCCCACACCGCCTTGCCTCCTCCCAAGTTACTCTATCATACCACCACCACCTGCTTCATGGTTCTCTTTGAGTTGATCACTATGTTGTATTATCTTGCTTATTTGTTTGTTTGTTTGTTTGTTTCCTTTGCTATTATTTATCTCTTCCACTAGGCCGGAAACTCTAGAGAAACAGGGACATGACCTATCCTGTTCACGTGCCTCGATCAGTGCTAAGCACAGAATGCACATTCAATAAATGCTATTTGAATGAACAAAGGAAGTCCAGAGCTATCAGAAATGAGGTAAGAGCTGTTTCTTGATTTTTTACATTACCCATGGGCATTAGAGGATCTTTGTGGTAAAAAGTAAAATTAGAGGATGGAAACTTGCTATAAGGTGCTTTGGTGGAACAAACAACTGTTCAGGTAAGTGCCATCTCAAGCAGTGCTTTGAATTGATCTGCCTGAAACCCTAGGAAAAAAAAAAGAATGACCATACATTGGCCCTGACCTGTGAATCCACACATTCCTGGGTTTATCTTTCAGATAATTATTGTGGAGTAATGTGAGACAGAGTCTATGGCAATGGCCTCGAATAAATGAGTAATGCAACAAGTTACAAAGTTCTTATAAGAAAGCCTGAGTATATCTCCTCATTCTTTTGTGCTTCTCTAGCCTATTTCCTTTACACATGTGGCTGGAGTTGTGAGGGGAGAATTTCTATAAAGTAATAATCAATTGTTCTGTTTTTCCTTTGCTCATACCCCTCTCACTTTATTTTTTGAGGGAGAGAATGAAGAGAATAGGACTGGAAAAATGTCAGACTTCTAATGAAATTACAATTAAAAAAAAGAAAGTGATAACACTAAAACCATAAGGTAAACCAGCAGGGGGTGTTAAAGATAAAATTACCACTCAGAAGTCAATGGAAATGTAGTTACAGGCAATTATTGCATGTTCTCTGTGTCTCTTATAAATGAATTGACCTTTAAAAATAAAATTGCCCTTGATTGTTTTTTAAATCTCATTTTCTGTGCTTCTGAGATTATTTCCAACTGATGCCCATATATTTTTAAAATCTCCAAATGGATTATTATAAATAATAGTAACCAAAATTTCTTAGATTATTAACCTTCCCTTAAATTTAAAAAACATTTATGTTGTGTATCTAACAATGAATAAACAAATAATGGCACTGCCATAAAGCAGGCTGTCACACAACCATGAAATAATCTGTTTTAAATGTTATTTTAAGATACACAGAAATGTTCATTATATAATTTTAATCATTGTATAAACAGGTATAAAACCACACATAGAGAATGCTCTTTGTGTTTTCTTGTGTTTAAAATGATTATGGAATCATGAGTGTGATTATGGGTGAGTTTTGTTTTCTTATGTAACTATTTCTCTGTAATTTTTGAGTTCTCTTTTGTGAACATGTCAGTCTAATAATCAGAAAAAATTCATAAAAATGCTCAGATACCTTTGAACAGAATTTAATTTATCTGTAAGGTATTTGTTTCAATGGGTAAGGAATAAAAACTATTCTTCTTTTTTAAATAGAAATACTGAGGCATCATGAAATGCCCTGCTTCTAATCATATAATTCATGGCAAAGAACTGGAATCTGAAATAGAAACCAACCTCCTGGATTGGCAGGGTTTATCCTTCTCTTTACTTACATAAACCTGGTGAGAAAGGCACAGGGACAGTCTTTCCCTGGGGCCTCTGGGTGGCTGGCCCTGCAGGACTGCCTTCCTCTCTGCACTGGGTTTCCCTGGAGGAGGCCCACTGTGTGAGTGAGCCTGAGGCTTTCCTTCCTTTGGTCAGCTCTCTCTAACCTTTTACTAAGGGAAGGGAACAATCCTGGAATATAGCTGCAGATTTCCAAAACTTTTAAACAATTGGATCTATCTGGTTGAGATCATTTCAGATACAAATGCTACTGTCAGCAAAGGGTAATGTTTCCATGTTGCTAAATTGCTGGAAGCCTAACTTCAGAATCACTGTGTTCTTGTCTCCTTGAACAATGCTTGAGAACAGGGACTATGCCTATTTTTTTCCAAAGACTCCTAAACCAGTCCCCCATATGGAGACATTATGCTCATCATGAAATATTTGTAAATATGTATTAACTCACTAGTCATTAGCCTTCGAACATTGCACCTAGGGGCACTAGTTCACGTGCTGGTGGACAGCGCGTGCCATGTGCACTCTCTCACCACCATGTGAGATGGTACATTCATCAAATGTGGGATCTCTGAATATCCATTTGGAGAATCAGTAAATCTTTTCACTTACTTTCAAGTGGTTCTTTTAACTTTTTAAAGTGCCAAATGACAACTATGTCTTTCTTTTGGTCCTGGCTCTTAATAAACAACAACAACAAAAATGGTTACTTGGCCCCATCCATAGAGATTTGGCTTTAATTGGTCCCAAATGATGTGCAGGCATTAGGTATTTTAAAAAATATCTTTTGACAACTCTAAGGCTCAGCCAGGGTTGAGAACTACTGATTTAAACTGTGAATCTTTGTGAATCTTTGCCTCTATGACATATTTAGTATCTGTGATTTATCTGATGCCAAGTCTTTGGTCAAGAATGCAACATCCAATTATAACACAGATCCCACGGGTAAGATCAGTTTTAGGATTTTCCATGTGGTTTCCAGAAATGTACTGCAGTATTGTTGGATATTTTATATTTGGCCAATGCTCCCATACCCTCAAAAAAAGTACCTAGGAGAGACCTGTTTCCTTGATGTTTGTAGAGGTTGTGGGAGTACCCAGGAAAAATCACAATATGGGTCTCCTACAAAAGCCTAATCTTTTATTATCAGTGAGATATGGTAAGAAGAGTAGCCTGAAGAAGGAAAATGAGGTTATCCAAGGAATCTCTGAAGCCTGTGTTGAAAGAGGGGAGTTGTGCTGCTAAGACAACATCCCCTGTCCCTAGGGTACTGGGACTCCAGGTCCCTCCAGCTTCCCTGTATCCCTCTCCAGCAAGTAGACCTAGAATCTGTACTTTCCCCACCAGCACCCTATTCCAAAGCATGAGGAATCTGATTTTTTTGAACTCTAAGCAAGGATTCAGATGTGGGAAGATGGAGTCTTACCTGATTAAAGTCAGGAGAAGAGGCTATTCTACATAAAGGCAGAGATATGAATAGATGAATGCCACGGCATCAGAGAGAGAAGCAAGAGTGGGCCAAAGAACCAGGAGAGTTGAGATACTGTCCATTTGGCAAGAAGGAGGAGAATGAAGAGACAATAATGTCTCAAAGGCTTAAAATGTTAGTGATTCAAGATCGATATTGAAAGAGTCTTATTGGACAGAAATTAGTTTTGAGGAGGAAGTTCATGAACTTAAATGCCTGAGGACAGGATATTGTGGATGAAATAATATTATGGCACCTTTTCAAATTTAGGCAAGTGGCCCTTTATTGGATTAAGAAAGGAGATCATGAGGCTGAGTGAGCCTGCTGGGAGTTGGTCCAGGCTATGTGAGGCTGTGTTAGCCTTACTCTCCATCCCCAGTATCTGCTCAGGCCTGCTCCACCTGCACACTAGGCCCAGGCCCTCAAGCCGCTACCCTCCCTGTCCTCATCAGAATTTTTCTGTAGGATCCGCCTGTTCTCCTTGGCTTCTACTGGAGCCAAGATGGCCATGGAGTGGAGCTGAGCGACATCACCCAGCAGCCTGAGGAGCCCCTGTGCAGCTGTGACGTAGGGCCCAGAGGACTGTCATTGGAGGGAGAAGTGGCTTCTCGGGAAAGAAGCTGAGGGAGCTAATCCTGAGCCTGGGAACCCTGTAAAAACATTTTAATTTAACCTTACCTTGACAAGGCTGGGCGTGGTGGCTCACACCTGTAATCCTAGCACTTTGGGAAGCCGAGGCAGGCAGATCACTTGAGGCCATGAGTTTGAGACCAGCCTGGCCAATATGGCAAAACCCCACCTCTACTAAAAATACAAACATTAGCTGGGTGTGGTGGCACATGCCTGTAATCCCAGCTACTTGGGAGGCTGAGGCATGAGCCGAGATCACACCATTGCACTCCACCTGGGTGATAGGGCAAGACTCTGTCTCAAAAAATAATAATAATAATAATAATAACAATATTTTTACCTTGACACAATTTTGCTGAAAGGAAGATGCTTCCATGAGTTCTCTCAACTTGAAAACAGTTTGTGTGTGTCTCTATATGTGTGTGTGTGTGTTTGTGTGACACAGAAATACACAGGGCGTCATGGAAAATTCTGTTTTAAAGGAGCTGGCCTTTTAAATTACATGTTTTGGATAAGCCTCATTCTTTTGTTTAGAAGCAAAACATTTCTACTCTCGGAATTGATTCTTTTCTAGTGGCCCCTAACGCCAAGGAAACAGCATTGTGCAGTGGAAAGAGAAGGGGCTGGGGATCTCGCTGTGACATTAAGCAGCAGCTCTGTGACCCCGGAGAAAGCACATGTATCCACTTAGCCTCAATCCCACCCTGTAAAAGAGGAGGGGAAATTTCTGGTGTAGAATTCTCATTCCATAAGCTCAGTGCTCTTTGTAAAACCCAACCTACTTGTGAACAAGAGTTCGATCCTATGCATAGCTATCCTCTCAATTCACGAATCCAATGTTGCCTGAGCAAAGCTCCCACTTGCACACAATTCTGTTGCAGACATTTCAGACACATGGGAAATGGACTCAAAGGACTTGCTCAAGACCACCCAAGTTCACAGCAGTTCTGTTTTATGCTATATCTTGTCCTAGCCAACCCTTTCTCTTGGCATCAGCTCTGTGCATGTAGATGGACAGCATAGTTGGCCCAGACAGCTCCGGCTGGGGAGGTGCATATTTGTCTTAATAAGTGAGAGTCTGAGGCTGGGAAACACGATGGCAACTTCCACAAACCATTCATGCTGCATGATTGTGCTTCCCCTGAAGGAAGAGGAGTAACTGGCAATGAAGAAAGCAGCAGAGAAGGGTAGGATTTGGCATCCAAACCTAAGGTAGATCCTTGACATCTCTCCCAGGCTGCCCACTCCTCTCTCCACTATTGGAGAAGCTGGAAATGCTAAGCCTCTTGAATCCTCTAGGAGAGCAAGGTGATTTAAGTCACACATATTTCTGTGACATGAATGTCCAAACAGGAAGCCAAGGGAACTGGCTTTGCAGTTTTTGTTTTTTTAAGGCAGCATGTGACTAGGAATGGACATGACCAATCATTACTGCTGTAATTTTATGTGTCTGCAGTCAAAGAAATCTACCATGCATTGAGGTAACCTGATCTAAAACCGCTTTCACTATTTTGAAATTAACGTTTTTCCACTGCTCATGGAATGTGAGCCTGTGTTCAGAAGTCAATGCAGGACCTTAGCTGACACTTCCATACCTGCCAAGAGCCACTGATGTGAACCAGGTGGCCTGCTTCAAGCAGAATTCAATTACCCAGATGGCAACTGTTTCTTAATTCAAAACTGTAACAGCGTTTTTTTTCTTTCCATTATGAAAAATGAGAGGGGAAAAAGAATACATTGAGTTTGAGCACTTCTGGTTTATGAGATTAGAGGCAGAGGAGGGAACTGGGTCCCTGGCCTCTGCCAGCTCCCTGCAGCTCCAGCCTGCAGCACTGTGTCTGCCTGACTCGGCTGCTTATTCCTGGAGCAGGAGCGACGGTCCTGAAACTCAGCCTCCTCCTGGGTTTGTTCTTAGGAAGCTAGAATAACTCTCCCTCACTAATTAGTGATTGCATTAGCAGATAGTATCTTTTTATTTAAGTAAAAAGGAAAAAAAAGAAAAGGTTTTAAATTGCATTTGGACACAATGCTTTCCTTCTCCTGAGGAAGCCAGTGCAGTCTAGATCCTGGATACTCAGGCTTATTCTGAAGGTGAAAATCAATCAGCTGGGCAACTGCTCTGATATTTTAGTGGACTTATTTTCCTGGTCCTCGCCTGAAGTTTGGTAATAACCAGACCAGTTCAGACAGGTGGAGTGTTGACTGACCTCTACCTCCCAACTCGGTGCACTTGGCTGGCTGTGTTTCAGTAGACAGGTTCTTTGTTGGATAAAGGAGATTGATGTGGGAAGAGGTGAGCCAGCGTAAAGTAAATTCTGTTCTCATTCTCTCCTCCTGTAGACAAATTTTTGTAACTGCCTTCATTCTTCCTTGGACTTTATATCTCCCAGACTGAGTAGGAATTTGGAATCAAGACAAGATCATTGCTTACACTCTTTGAACAGTTACTACATGGCAGGCAATGTTCTAGTGCTTTAAGTATAAATTGTTTCTCATAGCAGCCCACTGGTAAAGTTACTAAGTTAGTTTTCCTAGATAAAAAGCTTCATGCTTATATACATTGTTTGAAGAAGGTATGTGGTTAGAATCATGTCATGTGATCAACTATTTTGGGTCCACCACCTCCATCACCACCATCCCATTACCTCCTACCATCACCTTCATTACCACCACCACCATCTCCGTCTCCGCCGCTATCTCTAACACTGTGTCCATGACCACACATCAAATGTTAAGTTGACAGGGACTTGTCAAAAAAACAAAAAGCCACGCCCCTGCTTAGGCGGGGACATCTTTAACTTGAGCTATTTGAATAACTTCTTTTTTTTTTTTTTTTGAGGTAGGTCCCACTATATCATTCAGGCTGGTCTCACATTATTGGCCTCCAGTGACCCTCTCACCTCAGTATTTGGACAATTGAAGCTAAATTATTCATTAACTTGGCCTCTTCCTTCTTTTCTTTATCCTCTATAATTTCAGTCTTCATATGTGAGATTGCTTACCAGGCAGCTTAACATTTCTTTAGTCAGTGGAGTTGCATCAAGCACTGGACTCTGAGAGAACTGGAAACCAACAAAGTCCTTGGCCTATTTGGAATTCGGCTTTGCGAAAAACACTGAGAAATCAGATAAAATGCCTGAGCCTTCCCCGCAAATTGAACTATCTTCTGAGGGCTAGGGAGTTATATGTTGACCAACTGTTAAAATTATGTCCTAATTCCAGTTTTTCATCATATCCAGCAATTCAAAAGCTTCTGTTCAAGGGAAGTAGTAGGTAATAGGGATGGTAATGGGGGTTAAGGCATGCTACCTGTGTGTGCACAAGAAAAGGAAGAAAATAAAATTAGCATACTATGACAAAAATATACAAGGAAATACAGATATCTTGAGATTCTGAATTCAATAATGTGATCAGAGAAGCTTTCATAAATGTGCTGGCTATGAAGGCATATCTACTGGAGAAATCTTTCCAAAGCACAAATCTGATCATGCCACGCCCCTGCTTAGAACCCCGCAGTGTCTCCCTATGGCCCATAGGATCAAGTCCAAGCCCTTTGATGGCATCCAAGTCCTCCACAATCTGGACTCTGCTCACCTCTCCAAGCTTACTTCCTACTGCCATTCCTCTCACAACCTAGGCTCTAGCCATTTTAATCTACTGGCCAATCCTCCAACACTCAGTTTGTTTCTGTCCTGAAGACCTTGCCCATGTGCTACTTTTGCCTGCATCCCTCTGGTCCTGTCTAACACACTGCCCATTCAATGAACTCGTATTCATCTTTCACAAACAACCCCAGTCAGGGAAGCCTTTCCCACTCTGCAGGCAGAGCTGACCATTTCTTCCTTCATGCCCCCATGAAGGCCTGCATATATACAGCACCTCTCACTGTGTTACTAATATCTCTTTGCATGTCTTTCTTTTATGCCAGATGGTGAGCTACTTGAGGGTAGAGAATGTGTCTTAGTTATCTTTATACAACAGCAACAAGCACTGTGCTAGGCTCACAGTAGATACTCAATAATGTTTATTCTGATTTTTTGCACGAACTAGTTCTTACTTCTGTTAAATACTGTACAGTAACTAGAGTTAAGGATTGGAGTATGCTCTTTATAAGAGGGGGAAAAAGGGGGGATCCCTTCTTAGGGGCTTATTTGTAAGAGTCCACATGTAGAGGTCACCATCGCCAAAATGGAAGCCTCCAGAGTAAAACATAAGCTGTTAAAAATGAGTTGAGCTGGTTACTATTTTTGCATCTGACCTACTTTTTGGTTACTTCTGCTGTTGCAAAAACTTCCATTCTTATAAATGAACCAAACCACTTTTTGATGGTTTTGTATTCTCTCTCTTAAGGTAGCTCTTTACTGAAACGAAAATCTGCACAGTCTCTGAAACCCAGCTTTAATGCAAAGGCATCTATGGAAAAGTATTACTCCCAGTAGGACCAACTTCCACAGAACTCTCTCAATTGTTTTTCCATGGAAAAGTTTAAGGCCAAGAATAGCAAATCTATCCACCACGATGATGGCACTTATTTCCTTAGTGCTTTGTGGTTGTGCGCCCTGGAGAGCAGGAAGGGTTAGATGCCAGTTACCTCCTGCCACCTCTTCCCAGCTTTGGGCTTGCCCTTTCTGAGCCATAAGCCTGCCTGAAGCTGTCTCTCTTGGTTGGATGAAGATGGGACTCTGGCAGTGGAATATTTTTCAGTCCAGATCCCTTCTTTGTTACCATTTGATTTTTTTTTTCAATGCCTCAGTAGTTGTTGATTTACTGAAAACAACTGGTGAGTTTTTAAATGTAGCATATCGTAACATCACATAGTGTTGTGAACTCGGGTGAGGGGAGTAGAACTGTATTGGGGAAGCGTGCTAAAGGAGAAGACAGAATCCTGGCTCAGGATCTGGTATAAAACACACAGAAAGCAACTAAAGAATCCTTTATTACTGTTTCACTTACAAAGAACGCTATTAATAAGAGCAAATTATTTAAAGGACAGCTGGGTTAAAGGGATGCTGAGTAAAACACCAAGGACTTGATTCTGTTGTGGTTGGTGATAACCTATAATAGTTACCAAGTAAATGTGGGCTCTTTCAAATTTCCCAATTTCCCAGAGGCACAACTTGAAGTTTTCAACCACCATTAACAGGAGAAAATATGTTTAAAAGAATACTAAGGAGCTTTCTAAAGAATTAAGAAACGGCCGGGCATGGTGGCTCACACCTGTAATCCCAGCACTTCAGGAGGCTGAGGCAGGCAGATCACTTGACATCAGGAGTTGAAGAACAGCCTGGCCAACATGGTGAAACCCTGTCTCTACTAAAAATACAAAAATTAGCTGGGCATGGTGGTGCGTGCCTATAATCCAAGCTACTCGGGAGGCTGAGGTACAAGAATTCCTTGAACCCAGGAGGTGGAGGTTGCAGTGAGCCAAGATTACACCACTGCACTTCAGCCTGGGCAATAGATTGAGACTCTGTCTCAAAAAAAAAAGTAAAAATGGAGAGTCTGGGAGGAAAAGTTACAGGAGTCAGAATTATTTAGGTGTCAGGTTTTGATAGTCAGTAATGCTTTTAAAGACAGGTGATATGTCTGCTGCTGAACAGAAGAAAAGGAAATAGATTTGCAATGGATGCAAATTTGCAATGGAGACACAGAGATTTGCAATGGAGGCACAGATAATGGCTAGGAGGAACTTTGAATGATGAAGAGAGTTGACTTTAAGGCAGCAAGAGTGGCTTTCTGAATAACATGGAAAATTCTGGATAATGTGGGAAATAGGTAAAGGATAAAGATGCATGCTTATGACTGTATCCATGCTAATCCAGGAGCACGCAAAGCCAAAGAAAATTCTGTCCTTCCAGATCCCTAGCTCACAGATCCCCCAAATTTTTGTGTCCTATGGAAAATGCTAAGTTAGTGTGGACTCCAACTCATATTTTAAAGCCCTTAATTGCAATGGTGTGTTTATTCAATTCAGCAAATACTCAAAGTGCTAGCATTCTTGGCTCAAAAAACTGACTTGCATCATATTTTTCATACATCTGCTGACTCTATTCACAATGACTGGAGCAACCATCCACAGTTGTGATCAAATTCTCCTCGAAGCCATCCATACTTGGCAGCCTTAAGGTCTATAAATGCTGAGTCTCCAGGCCAATCAGTTTAACCATGCCCCAAGCTAGGAGCTTGAAAAGAGTTGATAGGATAAGAAGCAGACAGAATAGAGTCTTTGCTTTCTTCACCATCTCTTCTGGAATCCAAATTTGTCCGCTGCACTGGAATTAGAAAAGCTACCTGAAAGTCTCGCCACTATTCTTGGAATATTCAATAACAATTACTCCCTGGGCCTCAGTTTCTTCATCAGAAAATGAGGGAGCTTGATGTTTCATCCGTAAGGTTTCATTTCATTCAGAAGCCCCTCTTCCAAGGGAAGAAAAGAAGGCTTTTTCTATTAAAAAAAAAAAAAAAAGGACTTTTCCTCCTTTGGTTATCCATTTTCCAAGGTGTCTCTCTCACATCTGAGATTTCTTTCTGCACCTCAGTCTTGGTCATGCCTTACCTTTTTCTTTACCTCGAAGACTTGTGAGAATTCAAGGGCACTGTGCATCTCAAATTACTGTGTGGCATCAAAAGCAAAATATAGATTTAAGATAATGTTTCTTATAGTTTTTGCCCTTTCTTCACACCGGAACATAGATAGAACTCTGGAATCTTCCTGAAAGGACCTTTGGCAATTTTCAGTTGCCAATAAATAGCTCTAGAGACAAAGGGAAGTGCCTTGATCTATCAGGGTTATTTTGTTGAGTGAATTCATGAGAATTTTACCTATGAAGGGAGAAAAAGGAGATCAGCTGGCCAGAGAAATCTACATTGTTCCGACTCTTGCTTTATATATTTAGTTGTTGCCGTAGCACTTTTTCCACTCAGACCAGGGCCCAAGGAGTAATTAATCTTTTTTTTTTTTTGAATTTATTTATTTATTTATTTATTTTGAGATGGAGTCTCGCTCTGTCGCAAGGCTGGAGTGCAGTGGCGCCATCTCAGCTCACTGCAACCTCCGATTCTCTGGTTCAAGCGAATCTCCCGCCTCAGCCTCCTGAGTAACTGGGATTACAGGCATGCGCCACTATGCCCAGCTAGTTTTTTTGTATTTTTAGTGGAGATGGGGTTTCACTAGGTTGGCCAGGATGGTCTTGATCTCCTGACCTCATGATCTGCCCGCTTCAGCCTCCCAAAGTGCTAGGATTACAGGCATGAGCCACAGCGCCCGGCCCAGGAGTAATTAATCTTAAAGAAGCTATCTTTAGCAAGCAAAAGCATCTTACAAAGTAGAGTAACTGAGGCTATCAGTTATATTTCCGAGCATGTAAAGAAAGCATTTTCTAGAAGCTTAGAGGTGGATCCCTGAACACTCTGTAACCCTCTGTTGAATTAACAGCCTAGGGAATTCTGTTCTGAATTTGGGGGCTCTTCTCTAGGCAGTCAGGGTTTTGAATTCTATTTACAATTCCTCTGCTCTCCATGGCCTGGAATGATTGAACCAAGTCTCTAGATCACTGTAGGAGACATCAACCCTTAAAAATACATTCTTGAGGGAGAACAGACTCCAGTAAGAAACTGTCTTCTAAGAAGGGATGAGAATTACCCTAATGATGTAACTGACAACACAGTTTCTAGTTTTTCCTTTCCTTCCTTCCTTCCCCATTTTTTCCAGCGTCATATCCTTGTTTGTTCATGCTACACGAATACTTGAAGTTGATAGAGTTGGCTTTAACTTAGGAACCTTTGCTTAGAAAGTCAATATCCTGGCCTTTCTCAGAATACTTGACTTCCTGCAAATCTTGTTAATAATACTTTGTTTTTTAAAATGTTGGAGAACTTCAGCCATTGCAGCCTCTTGCTAAGAAGCAAAAGCTATAATGACAGAGAAGCCCCAAAGTGCAGTGGAACCAGGGATATCCGCGGAGAGGGGTAGTTTCCTGCCCGCCCACCAGAGATCCCAAGGCTGTGCTGGAGATGCTGCCCTGACAGGTGGAGTCGTGGAGAGGCACCTCGCAAGTCCTCAAACGCCTCCCCCTTGATTTAGCTCCTCTAGCTAAAGATATGCATTCCTTTGGGTTTCAGGTTTTTCTTCCCTAAAAAGAGAATCCCCAAACTGGACAAGCAGGTTACATTGACACAATAGCGTGAATGAATTCGCTGGTCGCCCTTTGGATTCTCATTTTCGAATCTTGAAGAAAGAGAGGTGGTGGGAGGAGGGCGCTTGAAACTTCTGGCCATGCCAGTTCAGATCCATCCTAGCTATGACGGAGCGGGAAGTGGATAAAGAGGACCCCAAGTCAGAGGAGGCGCTCTGAGAGCACCAAGCGCCTGGGGAGGCCATCCGCAGGTGGGCGCGGGGCCTGGATTCCACAGAGGGGCGGAGTCCCTCAGTCAGGCCTGGCTGCAATCACACCAGAGCGCCAGCCCCCTTCAGCATCCCTGAGTCCCAGAGGAGATCCCCGAAGCGCTGGAAAAGCCGTTCCGCTCAAGGCTTCTGGTGCCGGGTCGGCGGCGACTGGGGGAGCTCAGTTGGGAGACCGTACCGCACCCACTGCGGACCTCCTGGGCCCTACATAGCAGGCGGGTCATGCAGGGCGGCGGGAGGAGGGGCGTGGGAGGGCCAATGCCGCCGAGTCCCTGCTACTGAGCCAGCAGGAGCGCCCCGCAGCCCTCCCGGGATACGGTTGACACGCTCGTCCCGGGCCCGGGCGCCTTCCTGCCGGGAGCCGGGACTGGCCGCAGCAGGCGCTGTCCGGGCCCGTGGGCGGGGTTTGGTGAGGGGCGGAGCCAGGCCCGCTGCCGGTGTCAGGTTGCTCCGGTAACGGTGACGTTTCACGGCGTGGGCGGGGCCAGCACGCAGGTTGCATATTTTAGGAAGTGAGGAGGAGGCGCGGGCTGGAGCTGCGGCGGGGTCTGGGGCGCAGAGCAGCGGCGGGAGGAGGCGGACACGTGGCAGCAGCAGCGGTAGCAGCCCCGGCGGCGGCAGCAACAGCGGCGGCGGCATCGGCCAGAGCCGCCGGCCGCCCTCCCTCCCTCCCGCCCCGCGGCAGCCCTAGCTCCCTCCACTCGGCTCCCCCGGCCCCGCTCGCTCGGCCGGGAGCTGCTCTCTGCTTTTCTCTCTGATTCTCCAGCGACAGGACCCGGCGCCGGGCACCGAGCACCGCCACCATGGGGAAGGGGGTGAGTGTCCGGCGCTCCCGAAGAGGGGGCGCGGGGAGCCCTCGAGGGGAAGAGGAGGAAGTCGGGAGGGCGGCCGCGGCCAGCGGGAGGCTGCGGAGGAGGAAGCGGCGCGGCGCGGAGCGGAGTGGGCTGGCAAAGCCGCGCGGCTTAAAAGACGACGCACTTTGGAAATGGAGGGAGCGCAGTAACGGGGGGCGGGGGAAGGGAGCGCCGAGGGGCTGGAGCGCAGCATTGCTTGGCGGCGGGTGAGCGGACCCCGGGCGGGGGCTGCGCGCCCCTGAAGCCGAGCGGGCCGGGGGCTTGGAGAGGCGGTGCTTGGGAAGCCGCGGGGCCGGGAGGAGGGGGGCGAGCTGCAGCGGGGCGGCCCCGGGACCGAGCCGGCATCCCTGAGCCCGGCTCCCCTCCCCGCGCCCGCCGTCACCTCCTTCTCTCTCCTTCCTTTTCCCTCCGCCCTCCGTGCCCTGAGGAAAGGCGCGCTCCTCCCCTTCCCCTGGGGCGCTCTGCCGGGGCTCCTCCCGGGCCTCCGTTCCCGCCGCGGCCCCGGCGGGGGCAGCCTTCGGGTTCGGGGCTCCTTCTCCTGGAGGCGCTGGGGCTTAGCTGGCTCCGCGCAGAGGCGGCCGCCCTCCCCCAAGAAAAAAACTGGCTTCTCCTGAGTGCGGAGCCGGCTGAGCGGGCTGGTGCCAGAAAGGGTGTGTCTTCACTGCCCTAAGATGGCCTTTAAGGTATACTTTTGAGGGTTTTATTGGGCCGCTTTCCGTAAACACAGGATGCACCGATGGCAACTGGAGTTGTCATCCGACGGTGGGGAGAGGTGTGCAGATTTGTTTTGAAGGGACGAGCCCTGAAGGATAGGCAGACCCATCAGGGCCTCAGGGTACATACAATAAACCCGAAAAAGGACTGGAGGCTGCAGGCAAACAGTAGTAGGAATGCTCTGCCAGTTTCCAGCGTCGCGGAAGCACCAAAGGGCGGTTCCTGAAGGAAACGAGGGGTCTTGGGGCTGGAGAGCGGCGCGGAGCGTGGTGGGAATATCATCACAACGCCCCTTTTCTGCATTTCTGAAGCGAAGAGTTGAGTACCCGTAGCTATTGCAGGAGACTGGGTCCCGGACCCCAAAGGAGCCAAAGTCCAGTTGAGAAAAATTTACATAAAATAACCTCGGAATTCATGGGGTGAAAGTGACCATGTCATGAGAATACAAACGGGAGAATACACTCCGTTTCCTCCAGGGTTTAGCACAGTGCAGACACTGAGTAGGTCTTTGAAGGTCCTGAGGCTTCTGGGTGTAGACAGAGTGACAGGAGCAGAGGGAGGCTGCACTCCTTTGGGACTCTAAATGAGTTTTGAAGGAGATAATTGAAAGGCTTGGACCTGGTGGGGAGAACAGGCACAAGTGGAAATGCACAACTCGCCTCACTTTTAAAAGCATACAGCGTGGAGGGCCGGTTCAGGTCAAGTGGCATCAGAGAGCAGAGCCGAGTGCAGGGCGTCTCCATTCCCCTGATGGAGACTGGGTTAGTAGCCTGTGCTTTTACCACACCATCAAACCCTTGGTCATTTCTGTAAACAAGCACTTTAAAGCTCATTGTTTGTCTCTCCTCCCTTAAAAAAAAGAAAAAGAAAAGAAAAAAGTTTACTTCCTGAGCTAATTTGGGGGGGGGGTTAGAGATCACAGATGTGTGCCCCAGGCCTAGGAAGGTGAAGTGACTTGCTCAAGGTCAAACGGTTAACTAGTGACAGACCAGGCGTCCCTGATTCTTGAACAGCCTGTGGCCTCAAGCCTGAACATACATTTACTCTTTGAGTTCTTTATACAGAACTCAAAACTTATTCTTCAGATGAAACTGGGGTATTTGTAATGTTGAATTAATAGGCCATGGAGATGGTTTGGGCAACTAAGTTATGTCCATGTATCTGGATGTCTTTTTTTCTAACCACACACAGGCACACATGCACAGTAGTGATGCGGTAGTAACCCACCTGAACAGTTAGTAGAGCTTAAACCCAGATGTCTTACAACAAAATGTATAGTGGCTAGCAAACACAAGATTAAATTACAGCTGCGAACACTGGGATAATGAGCTGCTTGGCTGCTGGGTGGTAGTTAGCGTTTTGAGCATTCTGATACATTGAACATTAGTTTACTTGTGTGTTTGTCCTCAGTGACTTATTGTGATCGTCCAAATGTTCAGAAGAATATTTCATGTTGGGATTTTTCCACATGGGGATTAAAATGTGGGTGGAGTGGTGACTAAAGCCCTGCTGATAATTGGTTAACCAGGAAGCCTGTGCCGGCAGCTAATTTTTTAAGGTCATTGTAAATTTCTTCCCCTCCTCTCCTCAGTACCCTTTGTGGCCTAGCTTTTGATGATATTTCAGGTGGTTTTATATGTCCTTGAAAGTCTAGTTCCTAAGCATTTGGTAAGAAAATGAAAGAACAGCTCTTGCTGAATCATTCCTGGATGAAATAGGATTTTGTCCCTTTTTTTCTTACTGGGTTTTATTGCCAATGACTCGGCTTAAACCTTCAGCTAGGCCTACCACCCGCAACTGTTTCACTCACCAAAGGTACACACCATAACTGCTGAGAAATGTGGGAAAGTTTATTTTCTCAAGTGTGTAAAAGATGAGGAGAGGGGGTCTCACCAGGTCCTTCACTACATTCTGGATTTAGTTTGAATATTAGTTACCTAAAAGATAAATCATAGCTTATGAGTAGTGATTTAAGGAGGGGCAGGGAAAAAAGGTTCCAGTGAAGGTGGCAGTGGGGGATGCACATGTCAGCAGAAATCCTGGTTGTATGGTAATGTTATCAGCTGCCCTTTTGGAGCTCAGCTTGAAAGTGTGACTAAAGCTCCTCTGGCTGCTATAAAGCTAGTACTTTAGACTTAAAGCATTGTAAGGCAGAGGCCTCCGAGTGGAAAGTTGCCCGGGCCTGGCTGGGAACTAGTGGAGCAGTTACAGGAAGAACTAGTGCCTAGAGCTGGGGGTTGGAGAGAGCACTTGTGCCTCACCCTTTGCCTATCAGTTGTTCAGTGTGTAACAGTTCCCTGCTTCTTGGGTTCTTTCTGTACCCTTTTATAAGGGTGTATCCCCTTTTGGTAACTTACTGTTTGTTAATTTGTAGTGTTCCCTGCCAGTAAGCTTGTAACACTCTAGTGACTCACCTGCAGGTGGGAGGGTAGGAAAGGGGGAGGCCTGCCTCCTAAACCTGGGAAGATGGGGAGAGAGTGGTAAACCTGAGAGCCCAAAAAAAGAAACCAAAAAAAAAAAAAGATGCCTTTAAAAATCCAGTTAGATGTTTGTCCAGATGAGGGCTAACACTTAAAATATACAGATTTCTGGGAACGTTATTCCTAAATTGCATTTAAAAATAAAAGTGAATTCAACATTTTATAGCACAATAGACTTGGCACTTATCCATGCTCCATTCCAGTACCCTCAGTCATTGTTTTCTGATTATTTTAGCAACATACGAACAGATAAGTGACTTTCTATTCAAATCAGGCTATGTTCTTTTAAATATATCTAAACTTAAGAATAAGAAAGGCTTTAACTGAAATAGCTTTGAAGGATTTTGTATGGTAAAGTAAAATTAGTTTCTTCACTCAAAAACAAACAGGTTTAAAAAATAAAATAAAAGCCCTGAAGCTTCGGTTTCTCATCTGGCTCTTGGATAGAATGCTCATCCTGAGGATCAAGTGAAATAATCTACGTTGTGTTTATGGAAGGAGTGCCGTGCCAGCCTGAGTTGTGGCTACTGTTATTGGGCTTACATAGGTACAGTAATTAGAGCCAAGAGAAGATCAAATCTTTACAGACTGGGTTTGCTCTTCGTCAGTAAGTCATTAGCCCTTTCAAAATTAGAGAGCAGTTTTTTCCTTCACCCTGAGAACATACTAAGATTTGAAAATAATGAGAAATAATGTTAATTGCCCATCATAGGAAAGTCAAGTAGAGGTGTCAGTTGACATTACTGCAACTGTTATCTTTGCTCAACAAGCAAATCTCTTGTTTAATAGCATCTTTCTGTCTACTTTCACTTTTCAGGTGAAGGACTTTGTTTGCAGTTGATGATCATTTTTACGTTTTCCAAGTCTTGCAAAATAAAATGGGCTTTTCGGCCTTCTGTGATGGGAGGGAGCCTGAACATTTGTGCTGTGCTGACTTCTTCTAGCTGCCCAGGGCTCTCTGCCAGCCAACAGGCTAGAAGAAGAAACCCGAGTGTCAGATCAGATGGGCTCACAGTAATCAGAGTGGCTGGGTTTGGACGACAAAACACCAGGCAAAATGTTTCCCATCCCTGCCAGAGCTGTCCAATTCTAGATTACACTGAAAGTACATGTCTAGTACATGATAATGTGCAGTAGAGAGAACTGTAAAACCTACTCACTCATTTTTAAAACTCTCCTTCATTTATATATTTTGGAGGAAGGATATGGAACCTAGTCAGGTCTGAACTTTCTCACGTTGCTATGAATTGAGTGTATGAGAGGAAGTGTGTATTCTTTGGCTGGAGTCAGAGAGAGACTGTTCTTTGCATATGACTCACCTCATTAGTTGTGCTGAAATCTGTTGTCAGGAATCCACAAGAAGTTCTTCGTATTTATTTGGTGTTTGGGATGGCAGATTGTGTTAGGAAAGAAGTACCCTTTACCCTATACTTTCTCTTTGGTTTGGTGTTTTTTGGGTCCTGAGCAAAGGGATTTTTCACCAATAGACCTCATTCCTTAGTTCCTTTGTGACTTTACAGTGAATCTCTTTATCTGGTTTTAGACTTCACTCACTAGTTCCTTTGTGACTTATGTTGAAATATATCTGCACGTGATCTCTTTCTGGTTTTATTCAAACCCTATTTAGTAATGACTATTGGCTGTCTCGGTGATTTGATAAGTTGATTCATGGTAGCTTGTGCTTTGTCCTTGGGACTTGTATTGTTTGGGGGCCTGATAATCAGTGTAAGATTTTGTGACTCAGTGGGCCTTGCTGTGTGGATCAGTGAGCTGTGATTTCTCTTTCTAGTCTGTTACCAGGTAGGGGCAGGTCCCTAATGCACTTTGGGGGTTATCCTCTTGTGTGTTTCTTTTATCTTCCATGTAATGCTTCCATGGCACCGTATTTGTTTTATTATTTCAATTCATGTGACATTTCTTTAGGGCCTTGGACAGCCTTTATCCTTTTCAGCCTGGCAGTCATTTTCCTTCCTAGCCTAAGCTTCAGGGTACTAATTGAGGAGTGATCAGGACTTACTGGGAATTGTTCTGGTCCTCTCATAACGCATATGCTGATTATTAATCAGTTGTCTCAAACCAGAGCACTCTGGTAAAATGAAAAAAGGAGGTAAGGTGGTCAGCAAATAGGGAGAGTTAAGGAATAAGCAGAAAGTTTTAACCTTTCATAACCCATGTGCCTAATGTAGAGGTAGAATATTCCATTGAAGAAACTGAAGTTTTTTTCTGATTCTTAATAACTGTAAAAACAAAAGTATATCTAAACTGCACTGATTCTTTACACCTTTTAGAATTTTTATTTTTTGAATGATCATGGATGTATACTACTGCAGGTAGGGTAGGCTGTCAGGCTCATTAAGAATTGACATGCAGGCAGATTGGGGAGGAAGGTCAAGTCATTTTCTTTTGGGTTGAGGGAACTTGCTGGCTAGATCTGTCACTGTTCTTTGACCCTTGCTGGCTGATGGGCTGCCCAAGTTTGGATATACTAAACTGGGTTCACAAAGGGACCTACTGCTTTGGCCTTGGTAAATTATATTCTCCATCATGCTTATTTGGGTGGGCAAGAGAAGGAATGTGAAGGCATGGTGGCCCCTCAGGCTCACCTTCTCTTCCTCTGCAGAGAACTGCTGCTCCTGCAGTGATGTGCTGCTGCTGGGACTGGATAGCAGCCATGGTACTATGACAGTGTCCTCCCTCAACCCCGGCCATCCCTTAGCCCTCCACTCCCTGGCTACACAATTCCATGCACATAAACTAAACTACTTAGTCATTTAGGAGCAAATGGAGATGTAATAAACTGGGCCAGATCATTTTTTTGACTGTTATTTTCTTTAAGTTTTCACTGATAAGACCAAATGAAAAATAATGCCAAAGGAGTTTTTTCTTCAATGGTTTGAAAAGAATTTTTGTAGAAAGTGAAAAATGGCAGTAATGTATATGTTAATTAAGACCAAGTTATAATAATAGCCTTTGTGTAGTGCTTTGAGAATACTTTTACATACACAATGGTGTTGGATGATTTAAAAATGTATCCGTCCAGGAAAAGAAAGCACCCCTCCCCCATACCTTTTATATTAAGGGTAGCCCAGACTTGGCAGCCTCTAGGGAACCAGCAGGGTCAGAGTCCATCACACAACTTCCCTGCTAAAGTGGTATTTGCCACATCGTGTCCAGAGGTGCCGTTTCTACAGTCTTCTTGGCAACTCTGAAATGGGCTGCATTTGGGGCACTTCCTTTTGCTGTCCTGGCCCTTCTTGCCAGTCAAAAGCTTTTGTTTGTGAGCTTTGGAAATAGTCCAGTTTTTAGGTGTTTTATTTTTCAGAGTTGATGGTTTCTTGACTAATCAGACTATGAAAATGCCTTCTTTAGGTTCTTTAATAGTTATACCAAGTATTACTCCAATTTTAGGGATGAGGAAACTGAGGTCGACAGGCAAAGGTCATGTAGCCAGCATGTGGCAACACTAGAATAAATTGGCAGACTCAACACCATTAGCAGACTTGTCTGAAGGGATTGGGGGGGGGGGTCTTGAACTTTCAAGTACCCTCTAGACTTTTTCAGCAGGAATTTCAGAAGTCTGAAGAATTCTGAGCTCCCTGCTGGCCACGGGACATTGTGCTGATGTGGTGGGGAAAATGCAGGTTGAGAAAGCCTTCACATCCTGCCCTGTTGGAGGCTGGTGTTTGGGATGGGTATGAAGGCCTTTGGTGGTGGCTATAGCTTTTACAGACCTCAAGCGATACACCTCTGGGATGGAAGCTCCTGCTTATTTTGGGATAATTTCTACATCTGTCATATCTATCCCCAACCCTCTCCCTATTAAATGGCTAACTGCCAAAAAAGAGGAAGCAACATCTTTAGCTCTAGCAGGTCTTGGGGATGTCTCACTCATTGTGAGGACTGTGAGGATTCGGTGTATGCTTTTAAGTGAGTGAACCTTGTTACATGTTTTAACCTTGGTTCCTCCTGTCAAGAATTTTATCTTCTTATCTCTTGGGCACCTTTTCCCTCTACCCAGATCAAATAGCAAAATGCTTAGTTAATCTTTGAGAGGATAGAATCCATGGGAAGCACAGGATGAAATGATGACTCTGTGCTAAGCTGTGTCACCGTGGGTAAACCCCTGCCCTTGCTGTGACTTTCCACTTCCTAAATTAGAATGGAAGAGGGGGAAAAAACCATAACCCAACTTCATTTTTATGAGTGGCCCTTTAGAGAATGGTGTAATCCATTGAGTTTCCATTGTACCTTTCCTCAGAGATGCTCAAAGCGGTGGGGGTGCCCTTATATGGAACATGGTGAGAGTGAGGATTAATCACTCCCAGTCCTCTGGGAGGGTGGAAGTGACCTGAACTTTCTAACTGAAAAAGTAGAAGTGTGTGCCCAATGCCCAGATGAGCAGGAAGGTCACTGTAGTTGATCGAGGAAACGCCATATTTATCATTCACCCTTCCCATGACCTTTGTTTTTCCCAAATGCCTTAAAACATAATAAGGAAACATTGCCCTGATTCTACCACTGTTCATCTCACCCAGTGTGTACTCCCTGACTCTGAATTTTTGCAGCTTTGAGACTGTGGTAATTGAGACTGATAGGGACTTAAGTAATATTTGGTTCCCACCAGGGTAAGCTAATATTAAGTTATTATTTTACTTGTGGAGAAGAACTAAAATAAGCTGCCTGGTTCTTCTAGACACATATTGCCTAGTGAAAAAACTAAAATTTTGAAGAAAAAGCAGCTTCACTTGTTAATACTTAACTATGTCTCACCCACAAATGGCCTCATTTAAAACTTTGCCTTACCTAGCATGAATGGATAAAGAAAAGGGAGAGTTATCAGGGAATCTGGATTCCCAACTAACTTTAGCATTGATAGTGGTGAAGCTATGGGCAAGACATTTATTTTGTAAGTGGGGGTAAAACCTTGGAACGTGTTCAAAGCCTAGCTGCTCTAGTAATCCTCTCTCTTCTGGAGTAGAAGATATTGGAAGTCTGAGAATAAGCAAAGCATCCAGATGATGAAGCTGAGGGGTTATAACTATTTCATTTATTGAAATATATTTCAATGATATTCAACTTGCTCAGAGAGAATCTGTGAGCTGTATTTTAAAAATCAATACAGGCTGGGCGTGGTGGATCACGCCTGTAATCCCAGCACTTTGGGAGACCCAGGCGGGTGGATCACGAGGTCAGGAGTTCAAGAGCAGCCTTGCCAAGATGGTGAAACCCCGCCTCTACTAAAAATACAAAAATTACCCAGGCATGGTGGTAACAGCCTGTAATCCCAGCTACTCAGGAGGCTGAGGCAGGGAATTGCTTGAACCCATGGGCGGAGGTTGCAGTGAGCTAAGATCATGCCACTGCACTCTAGCCTGGGCGACAGAGTGAGACTCCATCCCCCCCCCCAAAAAAAAAGGAAATCAATACAGAGTGGTCACATAAATCTTTCAGAGATCCTTAGTCAATGTCTTTAAAATGGTTTTTAAGTGTTGTGCTTTCTCATTAAAGGTATGAAGGAAATACTACTTTAGCTGTGGTTCCTTTCTGGTAGATGACTTGCCTTTTCCTTTTTTTTATTTGTCCATTTGTATGTGTTACTATTTTGCATTTAAACTCTGGCACCAAGAGCTATACTGAAAGAGGCACCAACAAATGTGGTTGCTCCATAATGGAGAGAATGTCAAGAATGTTGACTATCTTTAGACCTGCTTCATTAATAGATAAGATAGAAACTAAAGAACCCACCCAGTTGGAAGAAGTTATTAGTCAAGTAGTGCTGCACACGTGACCACAGAAGTTAAAAAGGTAAATAATATGTCTCTACATGGGGGCCACACCAGTGAATTTGGAGAAGGATTTCTCCTTGGAGTCTTAAGAGCCTATTTTTAAATTTAAGTGAACACTGTCTTTTATTTGCAACTGTATTAGTTATGACTGAAACACACATAATACTTTTTGATTTTCTTTTTTCATTTCAGCACAATAAAATTACAGTCTGGACACGAGTTACTAATTATTGTTTTAGTAGCTGGTAATGCACTTAGGAAAGTTAGAAATGAGTAAGGAAGAACCACAAAATAATAGTAATAGCACCATATGTCATGCATTTTAAGAAAACTGCTAATGTCTACTTTTTGGCCTTAAGTTGTAGTTGTGGGAGGCTGCTTCAGGGGGAGGTGTCTGGAACAAGGGGCTCTTCTGCTCCTCTGAGCTTTGGAGCACCAAGTTCAGGCTTTGTGTAGATAAGCTCAAGGATTTTCAACAGGGGTGGGGGAGTGGAACAATCTAAATTTAAACTATAGAATCAACATTTTCTTTAAAAATTGTTCCAGTTTTCGAGAGGCGTAGGTGGATCCTGTGAATTATGTGATAATGCACACACTTTTCCTACATCCTGCTTATGTCAAAACATTTCCAGAGACTTTCATTTGGAGGTTTTATTTTCAGGCTACAGAATGGGGTGGGGGCTCCCTTTTTTTTTTAATCTCTTATGCAAAGAATTTTAAGGAGTCTTAGGCTGACTTTTTAATAGGAGAAGCTGGTAAAGGTGAGTGTTCTTATGTGAGCACTAAAGATACTTAAATTTGATACGTAATCATGTATTTGCAAAGCAAAGAATATAAATAATATAAAAGTACTAGCATTTAGATGTATTGTATCATTTAATCCTTAAAAACACAAAGTGAGGTTGGCAGTATTCTTTATCTCCACTCTATGGAAGAGGAAATTGAAATGTAGGAGTTAGTAACTTGACTAAGGATACATTGCTGGTAAGTGATAAAGCCCAGGATTTTAACTCAAGCCTGTCTGATTGAGAATGTGGACTCATAAGCACAATATTGCACTCTAAATTAATAATGTAAAGTTAGTTTCATTCTTTCAGTAGGGAAGATGGAAGGCTGCAGAATAGAGATTTTGATAGCAAAAATCTCATTAACCCCAAATGGAAGTGGTGCTGGCAGGGCCATTCTGAAGCCTACCGGTGGCTTCAGAGGTGTTAAGAGTTTCCCACTGGTCTTAATGCTCTTGGATGGAGAGAATGTATCTTGAGCCAATGTATTAATAGTAGATTGCTTTGCTTATGTAGTATGCAATATACGGGCATACATTTTCTTGACTATTATCTTAATGACTATTCCAAATTATGACTACCTTAAAAACTACCAAAATCCCCTGCTCCAGAATTTTCAGTTTCAGATGAGGTCATAATTCATAGCCTTACTTTTCCCATATTCTTCTACAGGTTGGACGTGATAAGTATGAGCCTGCAGCTGTTTCAGAACAAGGTGATAAAAAGGGCAAAAAGGGCAAAAAAGACAGGGACATGGATGAACTGAAGAAAGAAGTTTCTATGGTAAGTACTAGGAGGAATATTGTATTCCATCCTTATTAAAAATCATGGATTTTTTACAGGCCTCACTGTATTCTTCAGTCAAAAAACTGCTTTATATTAAAAGAGATCATAGCAGCTGTACAGATCTTATCTTGTCGTAGAGGTTAATATTGAACATTTTCTTTTTAAAAGCTGTTAGAGGGTAGGAAAAGTTAATGCAGTCACTCTGGCATAACCACAGATCAATAGAAGGAACTTAGGTTGATATCATGAGTCTTTGCTTTTCTCTGTATTATATCAAACATTGGGAAATTCAGCCTCTCCAGGCTATGGAAGCTTCCATCTACTTAACCTGTCTAGAATTGACCTGGTCATCAGAGAAGGCAGATAAGGTTTTACTAGAATCCTGAGAGCTGCTGGGTTTCTCTGAAGTGTTGCGGCAAGGAGTAATGGGCCACCGTCACTCAGCTTCAGCCATTCTCCAGTGAAGAGCTGTCAATGATAGCTGTGTAGGTTGTGAAGCCACGAAGCGATGGTGAAAGCGTACCAACTTCTGCACTGAAGAAAACATCTGCACTTCGTTTAATAAGCTTAATGATAGTAATGAGTAATGCTATTTTTTTGTCATTTTTTTATACTACACTGTTTATTTTCTTTGTTTCTGTTTTTTTTCCCTTAGGATGATCATAAACTTAGCCTTGATGAACTTCATCGTAAATATGGAACAGACTTGAGCCGGGTATGTTCTCGTTTGAAGGCTGTTGTACAAAATCCTAGTTTTCCATATTGTACTTTCCCCTGTATTACATACAGGTCTAACCTCAGGGGCTCTAGTAAGAAAACGACAGACACCATCTGCGTATCTACCATGTGACAGGCACAGAGCTTGGGCTTTTGTATGCTACTGTTTCTTTTCCCTGAAACTTTTTGAAAGTGGATGTTATTTTCTTCTCCCTATTTTATAGTAGTTGAGAGCCAGTAATGGGGAACACCAGGACTTGCAGTTGGCTTCAAAGCCATGCTTATGCCTTGACCTTTTGATGATAAATTTTCCCTTTATTTTTCTACATTTGTTAAATTCAGTTGAATATTTCACCTAGTTGAATCTTCAACAGTTCACATTTCTGTACTTTTCCCAGCTAGTCCATTGCAGTGTGTTATGGTTATACTATCATTTGTTTAGTTATTCCATCATTTATTTGTAAATTGTTTTGTGCAAAATTTAAAGAAACCTTTTCATAAAATACGCGTTATGTATCCTTGTTATCTAGAGGATTTTGACATTAAATGTGTAACAAATGTTATAAAAGTAAATAGTCTAGGCGTGTCTTATTTTCAGATAATCACTGAAAAGTCTGGAAATAACTTGAATAGCAAGCCAATATGTAGTATTTTTTCAGTAAGGCATCAAGAGCCATGGGTACTGTGGTGTTCTGATATATATTGTTTTTTGTCCACGGTTCCTGGTTCATAACTCCCTTAGCCCTTATTACAGTCTTTTGTTATAATGTTGGGTGTGTTAGACCTCAGTGTCAGGCTTCAAGAAACAGGATCTCTTTCCTGCCCTCCTTTCACCTGCCACAAGGCAGGACTCTAATCTTGTTCCACCTTTCTGATTTTCCAGGTAGATAGTGTTGGAATTGAACTGGAGGAAATCTTGGTGGTGGGGAGAAACTGCCACACCTTTGGTCACAGAAGTCATCTTCTGTGTTGATTGTTGTGGTGTAAGAGTAGAGAAGAGGCCGGGTGTGGTGGCTCATTCCTGTAATCTCAGCACTTTGGGAGGCGGAGGCTGGTGGATCACCTGAGGTCAGGAGTTTGAGACCAGCCTGACCAACATAGAGAAACTCCGTCTCTACTAAAAATACAAAATTAGCTGGGTGTGGTGGTGTGTGCCTGTAATCCCAGCTACTCGGGAGGCTGAGGCAGGAGAACTGCTCACACCTGGGAGGTGGAGGTTGCAGTGAGCCGAGGTTACGCCATTGCACTCCAGCCTGGACAACAAGAGTGGAACTCTGTCTCAAAAAAAAAAAAAAAGGAAAAAAGAAAAGAAAAGAAAAAAGAAAGAGTAGAGAAGAACGTGGTTTGAGAGCGTTTTTCTTGACACAGGCACTTTAAGCTCCAAGAGGAGGCCTCAACTCGACTCAGAACAACATGCCAATAGTGACTCTGCTCACTGTGTGCCAGGCAGTCTCTGTAGCCACTTCACATCTCACTTAAGTTTTTATTAGAGTCTTAATGAAGTGTGCTGTCTCCGACCTATGCCCATTACTCAAATGCTGTGGGTCTATTTCCTTACTTGTAAAATGAGGTTATTAATAATGCCTTAAAAAGGATTGTCATGAGAATTAAACAAGTTAATTAAAACACTGAATTCAGTTCTGGCATATAGATAGCACTCAAATGTTTGGTAACATGAGCACAAAATACAGATAAATAGATTCTTTAGACAAAAATATTTTATTTTTTTTGACTTGATATTTTGAGAGTATAAAAGTGATCATATTTTCCTCTCTTAATGAGAGCTTATATATAATTGCCTGCTGTCAGTGAATCTTGGGTTTAAGACCCATTAGAAAAATAGCAGGCTTTGGTAGAGTGGATTTTTCCAGTGAGTACTTTTCAGTCAACAGGTTTATTGGGAGTTGGCTAAAATGCACATGGAGGTGAGTCCTTGCCTGCCAGACAAGCAAAGAATCAAGCTGTATATTTAAAACTTGGCTGTTAACCCAACGGATTTCTACAGGAAGTTTTTTCTCTTTTGAAGTTTGTAGAGGGGTTTTTTCCCCCTCCCCACAGAATCAATACATAGAAAACTCAAAGCTGTTAATTTGCAAAACTGAATGGATTTGTGAAAATAGATACCTTTTTGGCAGAAATGCAATTTGGCATTAATCCCTTGATCTAAAACTTAGAAGAAACCAGGCTGGATTCAAATTTATTGATGGATCAATTTAAAGAGTTTTAATCTGGGTGTTAAGGGTTCCTTGGGAAATGTGGGCATATTGTTTGCCTGAACCTTTGGAGCCTGGCTCATCAGCAGAATTATTCATGGAGGAATTTGCTAGGTTTTACCTTGGCTCTCTAGCTTGGGACATTTTGTTTCTTCCTTAAATCCTTATTGCAGCTGTCCAGCTATCAGATAGGTATGTTGGCTTGTAAGTGCTGGTACAGTTTGCCTTATTTATATTCCACTGCTTCGCAGGGATTAACATCTGCTCGTGCAGCTGAGATCCTGGCGCGAGATGGTCCCAACGCCCTCACTCCCCCTCCCACTACTCCTGAATGGATCAAGTTTTGTCGGCAGCTCTTTGGGGGTTTCTCAATGTTACTGTGGATTGGAGCGATTCTTTGTTTCTTGGCTTATAGCATCCAAGCTGCTACAGAAGAGGAACCTCAAAATGATAATGTGAGTTCTGTAATTCAGCACATGGATTTGTAGTACACATCAGATATCTTCTCCGTCTTTGTCTCCCACTTATTCTCAATTACCACTCTTTACTTAATGGTTATGAACACTGAGGAATAGTGTCAGCAGCTGTTGCCTTCGAGGCCCATCCATTCTTCCTTCATTTCCAGTTCCTCTCTCTACCACCCACGTTGTAGATGCTCTTACGAGTGGGATGCCCACCTGCATGTGCTGCTGTCAACCGGCAGCTCTGCTCAGGCCCGGCCACCACCCACTGGATGGCAGAGCACAGCTTTTAATGTTGGCACATCCACCTGTCCAGAAATGCTTGGTGGCCATTTTTCAAAATCCACAAGTTGGTTGAAAAATAATCTTTGTTTTATAAAGCAGGAGAAACTGATGCATCTAGAACATTTCCAAAAGTCCAGTTAGTGGTCAAGTGTTGGTGTGACTGACTCCATTTCTGACCCTTTCTATGTGGTCTTTAGAAGGATAAATAAGAAAACATGAGTTCTATATTTCTGAAATCTTGGTTTCTCTATTAAAAATCTGTTTTTTATTCAGTCAAAAAATTAACTGAATGCCCCTAATTCTTGTGTAGAGCCACGGGCCCTAACTTGTCTTTTCCCTTCCAGCTGTACCTGGGTGTGGTGCTATCAGCCGTTGTCATCATAACTGGTTGCTTCTCCTACTATCAAGAAGCTAAAAGTTCAAAGATCATGGAATCCTTCAAAAACATGGTCCCTCAGGTACCAGATGCTTTGTCCTTCCCCAGTGGATGACTTGACAGCCCCAAGCATGTCAGCCTGTGAATTAGTGTGAAGTTAAGGTTTTCCAAATATTACATGACTCCATCAGAGAGATGGATGTCTTCTACTCCGCCCCAAAACAACCTGTTTTCCTTCTACCCCCAAAAGTGGTAGCCTTTCTTTTGAATGTAAACTCTGAATACAGGCACACTGTTACAGCAGTATCTCTTAAACTGGTGAGGAAGCTTTTGTAACTTGTGTAAATAAAAAAGTGAGTAGTATCTTTGTTATGTATTCAGGTAATTAGGATTATAGACCATTCTTAATTTTATTTTCTTGTTTTGGACACTACCTTCTCTTTGTTGGTATACTAACGGTATAAATGGTTTCCTTTCCAAAGCAAGCCCTTGTGATTCGAAATGGTGAGAAAATGAGCATAAATGCAGAGGATGTTGTGGTTGGGGATCTGGTGGAAGTAAAAGGAGGAGACCGAATTCCTGCTGACCTCAGAATCATATCTGCAAATGGCTGCAAGGTAGATCTTTTATTTTAACAAACCTCATGGCTAGCTCTGCTGTTTGGGCAGCTGGATTTGAGGAGTACAGTAGCCCATGATAAGGCGGTGTATTCACATGACATTTTTCTTCTTTTCCTCACATACAGGTGGATAACTCCTCACTCACTGGTGAATCAGAACCCCAGACTAGGTCTCCAGATTTCACAAATGAAAACCCCCTGGAGACGAGGAACATTGCCTTCTTTTCAACCAATTGTGTTGAAGGTAGGCCGTTTTTTGGCACTTGGAGCACTGTGTGGTATTTCTCTTGGGCATTAACAAAATCAAAACCATAGGCACAATCTCTTGTTTTATTGGCTCCATTTCTGACAACTTGTGTCAAGCACAGAGCAGAGGTGTTTTCCTAACTGACAGGAAACCTTACGGCAGTTTCCCTTCCCTCCACCTGCCTCTTCTGTCAACAACACCAGTCTGGCATGGGTGTTGGAGCTGCTGTCCTGCTAATGGAGAGAAGTCCCTTTGCCAAGCAGCATGTACAACCAAAAGTCTGGCCCTTAAAAGTGTGCTTTTGTCAACTCTTTTTCTTTTTTAGCCATGCTATGTAATTGTGTAAAATCTGTGGCTTCCTTCAGGTTAGATACAATTAGGTACAGTTCCTCCTCCCCTTCTTTTTAAGGCACCGCACGTGGTATTGTTGTCTACACTGGGGATCGCACTGTGATGGGAAGAATTGCCACACTTGCTTCTGGGCTCGAAGGAGGCCAGACCCCCATTGCTGCAGAAATTGAACATTTTATCCACATCATCACGGGTGTGGCTGTGTTCCTGGGTGTGTCTTTCTTCATCCTTTCTCTCATCCTTGAGTACACCTGGCTTGAGGCTGTCATCTTCCTCATCGGTATCATCGTAGCCAATGTGCCGGAAGGTTTGCTGGCCACTGTCACGGTAAGAGGCAGGTGATGGTCACCCTGACTCAGATCAGCTTGCATGAACGTTACATTCTTCCGCTATCCTACTGTAAGATATTGCCAGCTTATGTTTTATTCTGGATGTTTGATACAGTTTTTCTTGAGAGCCACATCATATGGTGAGTTTTGACGGTGAGAAAACCTCAGCATTTGTTTATACGTAAGATAACCCCAAAGCATACATTTTGCTTTTAAATTATCACGTGGTCCAGAACAGTGCAGTGGAGAAAGGAGAAGAACTTGGGATCAAGTAGGGGGATAGAATAGGGTAGAATCCTGTTACTATTTTTCTTAACAGATTGCTTTTCTGGAAGGAAGGGGAAGCCTCATGTATGGGTTCCCCTTACTATTTCTTCAGACTTCAGAAGAAGGTTGGAGAGATTTAATTTTAGACAAATTTCTTCCACATTAGGGTATAGCAAGAATCTGTGTAGAATTCCAACCTGATTGAGTGAAGTAATAATCTTCCTTATATTTTTTAGGTCTGTCTGACACTTACCGCCAAACGCATGGCGAGGAAAAACTGCTTAGTGAAGAACTTAGAAGCTGTGGAGACCTTGGGGTCCACATCCACCATCTGCTCGGATAAAACTGGAACTCTGACTCAGAACCGGATGACAGTGGCCCACATGTGGTTTGACAATCAAATCCATGAAGCTGATACGACAGAGAATCAGAGTGGTAAGGCCAGGGCTACCACACACCTCAGCCACCTGCTCCACTTGGGTTTTTTTCTTTTAAGAAATTGCATGAAAAAAATTTTTTTTTTTAATGCTCATGACAGCTTTTTCTTTCTTTCTTTTTATCATTTAGTGAAGAGTCAGGGGTATGGGATTTTGATTTTTTGCATGTTAGCAGAAACTTTAAATTGCCCCAAAAATGTGATTGAAGAATGCCTAAAATGTGATTGGTTTCATTAATTGGGAAATGAGATGTATCACTGCAAATTTCTATAGGACTGTAATAGGAGAAATGAGAACATAGCCTTTGAAGTTAATGCATTATTGTTCTGTTGTGTTTTCTTGCCTCCATCAGGTGTCTCTTTTGACAAGACTTCAGCTACCTGGCTTGCTCTGTCCAGAATTGCAGGTCTTTGTAACAGGGCAGTGTTTCAGGCCAACCAGGAAAACCTACCTATTCTTAAGGTATGCTCAAGAGTTAACTAATGGGTTGCCTTTTGGAGGGGTGTAGACGGCACATGAGAACTGCCATTTGAGTGTTAAAAGTAGCAGATTACCTTTGTGGTCTGTGTGACTGTTCACCGTAGAACACTTGGAGTGGTCTATGCAGTACTTCGCTGTAACTTACATTGTGTTGCCTGTGGATCCTGATGTATTATAGGACCCCCTGCTCCATATAAGTTGATTAAAAAGGGAAGCTGCAGTAAAAATCTGACCAAAGTGGGATGGGAAGAGATGGAAGACAGTCTTTATTGGTGAAAAACCTAATTCATCTGCTTTTACTACTCTGAGTTTATGTTATCACCTAACCTAGTGGACAGTGAGAGCTGAGGGCTGTAGTGACTCCATAATCGTATTTGCATATTAGGATACAGTAGATTCCAGTAAATCCTTTAAGCCATTTATTTTCCTGAAATAGCTCAGCTTATCTTATCTTATTGGTTCTTAGCTTGTTTACTAATGATGTAAAAATAAGCTCCAGGCCAAAATAAGCCCAGCCTTAGCCTGTGGAATTCTGATGCAGTTTGAAATGATTGAGATTTTACTGTGCTGCCCAAGTGAAGATGCAGTCTCAGAAGGATCGTGAATTGTACAAAGTCCTGTAGGAGAAGAAAGCTATGTGAGGCTCTCTGGGTCCCACATTCTCTGTGAAGCTGCCTGTAGTAGTTGTGGCTATAAACTAGGTTGCCAGAGGTAATATGGCTTGGATGTAACTCAGATGCCTTCTGTGGTGAGGACAGGGCTCATTTATTCTGCAAAGGAGATTTTCTTGGCATTGAATTGATGTTGATTTGAGGATAATGTTGTTTATCTTGGGGATAAAACTTGAGATAAGTGTTTCATGTTTTTCTTTACCTCAAAGTGGAAATGTTCTAGGCTTTGAGCATCAGGTCCCGCAAGTATCAAATCTTTCCTGATTAAAAAACCCCAGAAAGGTAGCAGAAGCTGTATTCCAAGTATTTCTGGAGTTGGGTCATATTGATGGCATTATTACTAAAAAGTTGGGGGGGTGGGAAGCAGCCCTATTTTGCTTTTATTAAAATAGCTGGCTTTTATTTAAAATGTCCCCCACTTATTTTGTGTTTCTTTCCAACCCAGCCAACTTTCTTGCTCTGTGGAGCTGCTATACTTCTGAGCTTTGATCTGTTCATCTGCATATGCAGCCTTACATGTTAAAGTTCTAAAAGGCTTACCTATATAAAAGTTGTTTACAACTGAAAATGCTTTCAGTATGTCAAAATATAAGTGTGTCATCATGTATCACAGATAATATGTGTCACCTGAAGCGTGGGCTTTGACTAAAATGTTACATGGTTCGATTTTGTTACTGTTGGAGCTGGTAATAGCTTTCAGTTCACATCCTTCAGGCCCAGTTAATTTTGCGCAATAATGATTAGAATGTAAAGTCTTCTACTTTGCCCTTGACACAGGCAGTTTGTCCCCAGTCCTGAGACCCTAAGCATTTTCTTACGAATTCTACGGTAATGAAAGGTGCTATAAATGTTTAGTCTCTCACTTGGTATTTTCAGATAAGTAACCAGAAATAGGTAGTTGGGAATAGCATTGGCTTTGAGACTTTTCAGTAGGCCGGGGGAAGACAGAAATAGACTGCAGTAGGTTGGAAGGGTGTGTTATACCTCCTGTAGGGAAGGTGACACCTTCCCACACCCTTCTTTCACTAGAAGCTACTATGGGCCGGGGAAGGACATTGGGTTTGAGTCTGAAGCACTGTGAACAGCAGTGGTCTGGGCTAGAGGGACTTCTGTCCCACTTAATACCGCTGCTTCCTTCTTGCCCGTGCTTTGCTACCTCTGACAAGATTGGAATGTGTCTTGAGTTATTTTTCCTGTTTTTCAGTGATGCCTCAGTGAAATTTTTTGGAGATAATTTACAGGTGATGTCTCTGTTCACAGCGGGCAGTTGCAGGAGATGCCTCTGAGTCAGCACTCTTAAAGTGCATAGAGCTGTGCTGTGGTTCTGTGAAGGAGATGAGAGAAAGATACGCCAAAATTGTCGAAATACCCTTCAACTCCACCAACAAGTACCAGGTCTGAAGATCAATGGGTACACGGAGGGCGAGGGCAAGCTGGGGGACAAAGAGGGGAGGTACATGAGCAGGAAGAGGAAATACTCTCCCTTTGGAGTTTTATAAGCTTTAGCTTTAAATTTTACCCTTGATTACATATAGAATATCGTAATTTAGTTGAATATCAGCAGGATAAATGAAGCCTCTTGCAAAACACTGTTGAGCCCTTTTGAATACTTTTGGTTTGGGGTGGGTGTGGGCATGTGGGGAGGGTGCTGGAGGTGTGTGTGCACAAGTGTGCCCCAATCCCTGTGTTCTGAAATTCTGTATGTGTTATTTTTTAATGTGAACAAGTGTCAGGAATTTATGAATACATCATAGTGCTCTTTTTTTTTTTTTTTCTGAAGCAGTCAGAGTATGTTACAGGTATAAGATACTTCAGAGTTCAGAAAGAAGGGATCTTGAGTCTTTTATAGCAAATACTAAATAGTAAATGAAGCTCCGTTTTCCACCATGGACTGCCACACATCCAACCATCCAATGTTTATATCTCAACAATCCTTCACAGTTGTCCATTCATAAGAACCCCAACACGTCAGAGCCCCGACACCTGTTGGTGATGAAGGGTGCCCCAGAAAGGATCCTAGACCGTTGCAGCTCTATCCTCCTCCACGGCAAGGAGCAGCCCCTGGATGAGGAGCTGAAAGACGCCTTTCAGAATGCCTATTTGGAGCTGGGGGGCCTCGGAGAGCGAGTCCTAGGTATGCAGACAACCTGGTAACAAAGCGCCTGGGCACGTTTCTATCAAGTAACCTAGTCTGGTAGACAGTTAACAAGTGATCCTATGAACCTCCATGTCTTGTTGACCTTCCTCTGTGTCTTTCAGGGGCAATCCTCCTACTTGTTTATTTGCCCCCTATCATTTTGAAAACAGTAAGTGCTGGAGAAATGTTCAGTGTATTGGGCTGTGAGAAACAACGTCCTGATGGTTTGCTTCTGACTTGTACTTAGACCTTTGGTCTCATGCTAGTCAGTTGTTTGTTTTTTTAAAAAACACAATGGTGGAAGAGGATCTTTTTTATCTAACCTTTGTTGCTATGGACATGAATAATAAGCCTAATTAAATTAAAGGTAATTAATTCTTAGTGTGTCTAAGTTAGATATACTATTTCCTGACTGCCTTGGAATGGCTGTGAATTTACATGAGCACTTATATGCTCAGCTCAGAAACTAGACTAACGGTAAACTTTTAGTCTAAGATGCTATCTATTTTTTCCTACCCTGACAGCTACTGAGGCTGAGAAGTTCACTTTACCCATTGTCTAATGTATTTGGGGAAGTGGTATTTATAATACTTTGTAGCTTGACAGATACTACATTCATTATTTATATAATGCTTCCTATTCTTCTTAACTTGGGTAAATCTAACTCATGGTATCTTTCGTATGTGTCTATCGAACCAAAGGATTGCTATCTTCTCTTAAGTATTTTTCACTTCACTACCTCCACCACCCCAAAGTGGAAGCAGTCTCTCTTCTTTGAGTCTACATGGCACGTTAAAGATCATTGTAACCTCATACAACATTAAAAGGAATGTCTTACATTATCTTGATTTTTGTATTAACTATACTAGATGATAAACCCCTTGGGCAGAATGCATCTGATCTGTACTTATCCTCAAAAGTAGCTAGTATGATGTCCCATATTGGTGCTCGGTAATATGTTTCAGTTAAATGAACAAGAGAGCAGGCCATTCAGTTAAATGGCCTTGATGTTTCCAGAGAAGGCAGCTGAGGCACGTAATTCCATGATTTGCCAAATCCAAATAACTTAGTGTCATCATCAGTAGGGAAGTCTAGAACCCTAATATCCTGGTGCTCAAAATTAGTGTTATCAATTCAGTCTTCTCCACATTAAACAATTTCCAATTCCTCTGAGGCCTGGTGTGATGGATTCTCTCTTTCAAATGCTTTTTTTCTTTCAGTGACTCTGCCGTTCACAAATGTTAAACAAAACCCTCACTCTGTTATAAAAATACAGACTTCAAAAATTTTCCAAAGTAAACATTCCAGAGAAAGGTAGGCGGGCTGAATAAGCTGCTGTTGTCCTTACTGCCTGGCGTCACTGAAATTTTCAAAGGCTCCTGTCCTCCTCGCAGGTTTCTGCCACCTCTTTCTGCCAGATGAACAGTTTCCTGAAGGGTTCCAGTTTGATACCGACGATGTGAATTTCCCTATCGATAATCTGTGCTTTGTTGGGCTCATCTCCATGATTGACCCTCCACGGGCAGCCGTTCCTGATGCCGTGGGCAAATGTCGAAGTGCTGGAATTAAGGTAGTGCCCAGGTGCCTCCTTGGCTTCATCTCTTAGTGCCTTGGGACACCCTACTCAATGAATGTTGCCCTTTGAGGTCCGGATGGCCAACTGTTTTATCTCACCTGGAGTATTAATTTCTCATCTCCAAAGCTTTACTTGCACCCAGAAAAGACCAAATAGTATTAAAATGGTGGTGTAAACACACGAGAAATTAAAAATTTTTTGGAAAGCAGTTGTTTAAAAAAGAAATGTAAGCAAAGTAAAAACAGCAAAAGACTTGAAGTTTTAAAACATTGCATTATTCTAAATTAATGTACCTTATGCAATGAATGGCGTATCTTCTGTGTTTTCAGTTAACTGTTTGTTAATGAGTGTTTGGTGTCCTCTGTGTATCCGTCTTTTTTTAAGTAGCTGAATGTTACTCAAGTGCACTAATAATCCTGTTGCTGGGTATGTGATTTGTTTCCATTTTTTACTCTCAAGATTTTATTTTATTTACTTTTCAAGACAGAATCTCGCTCTATTGCCCAGGCTGGAGTGTCATAGTGCGATCTTGGCTCACTGCGACCTCCGCCTCCCAGGTTCAAGCAATTCTCTTGCCTCAGCCTCCAAAGTAGCTGGAATTACAGGCACCCGACACCACGCCCGGCTAATTTTTGTATTTTTAAGTAAAGATATGGTTTCACCATGTTGGCCAGACTGGTCTCAAACTCCTGACCTCAGGTGACCTGCTCACCTCAGCCTCCCAAAGTGCTGGGATTACAAGCATGAGCCACCACACCCAGCCTGCTTTCAGGATTAATACTGCCCTGAAAAGCTTTGTAGAAGTTATTTCCTCACCACTCTGACTACCTCTTTTTAAAGTATATTCTAAGTACAATCACTGCATCAAAAAATAATAACAATTTTGAATTCTTGTCACATGTTGCTTTTCCTCCAAATTGTGCCAATAGCATGTAGCATGTGGTGTCTTCACAGTCCCACCAGCATCAGATTATCTTTTTTTTTTTTTTTGCTGGTTTAGTAATTTTCAAGTATTTTTATGTGACTGTGTAGAAGGAAAAATAGACATTGTGTATGCTAGTGGTCATGTACCAAGATAAAACCTGAGTATTGTCTTTGTGTTTCCTTTCTGTGGATACATATGTTTATATTGTTGGCTGATCGATGTTTATTAGTTTTATATTTGCATTCCTTTCCTTTTGATAGTCTAAGCGGAATCATCCTTAGTATTTACTCTTGCCTACTGGATATAAGACTTAAAGGTCATTTACTTGGCAGTTGCATTCAACACATTGTCTTGTTTATTACAGGTCATCATGGTCACAGGAGACCATCCAATCACAGCTAAAGCTATTGCCAAAGGTGTGGGCATCATCTCAGAAGGCAATGAGACCGTAGAAGACATTGCTGCCCGCCTCAACATCCCAGTCAGCCAGGTGAACCCCAGGTAAGGCAGGAAGCTCAAATCACAGTCTGCTGAGCAAGTAGTGATGGTTTAAAATCTTCAGTGTGGTTCTATAATGGTTTGCATCCAGGCTTGCTCTGAGTAGGAAATGTACCTGCACTGCCAGAAAGCAACCTTGTCATTCCTAAGGAGAATTTTAAGTAAGAGCAAGTCATAATAATTAGCATTTAGGTGGTATTTACTGTTCTAAGAGCTTGATATGGTGACCTATTATTTGCAGAGCAGGGAAGCTAGGGATTCAAGAGGTTTTTGAAGTACCTCAGAACTGGTGAAGTCATGTAGTAAATTCAGCAGTCTAGCTTCTGATTTCATGCTGTTAACCACTGAGCTCTACTGCCTAGCACCTAGCACCTTGACACTTGCCAGGTCCACACTAACAAAATAAAATAAGGAAGGGACAATTACTTAGGTCGTTCAGGCAAACAGGAAACACTTGGCAATGAAGTAAAATAGGTAATAGCAGATTGGTTTTGTTTTAAGGTTTAGGGCCCTTTCACCCTATCTTAGGGTTAGAGGAGGGTTTGGTCTTGTATCAGCGCTGCCACTGTCTAAAACTTATATTTCTTTTTTTCTTTGATGGAGTCTCAGTCTGTCGCCCCAGCTGGAGTGCAGTGTCATGATCTTGGCTCACTGCAACCTCTGCCTCCTGAGTTCAAGTGATTCTCCTGCCTCAGCCTCCCAAGTAGCTGGGATTACAGGCCTCCACCAACACGCCCAGCTAATTTTTAAATTTTTAGGAGAGATGGGGTTTCACCATGTTGGCCAAGCTGGTCTTGAACTACTGACCTCAAGTGATTCGCTCGCCTCAGCCTCCCAAAGTGCTGGGATTACAGGCATGAGCCACCACACCCAGCTAAAACTTGGTTATATTTCAGCGTGTCTTATAAAGGTAGGGAAAGAATACAGACAGGCCTGCCCCAAAGATTGTCATGAGCCTCAAATGAGATAAAATATATGAAAATGCTCTGTAACCTGTAAAGTACTGAACACTTTACATGCTGGGGAAAATTCCTTCTTTGTTTTGTTTACAAAGTGATCTGCATAAGAATATCCCCTCTTGAGGTGATGGACACATGCTGGTGATGTGATGAGTGACTTTTTTTTTTTCTTTTGTCCTAATTCTAGGGATGCCAAGGCCTGCGTAGTGCATGGCAGTGATCTAAAGGACATGACCTCCGAGCAGCTGGATGACATTTTGAAGTACCACACTGAGATAGTGTTTGCCAGGACCTCCCCTCAGCAGAAGCTCATCATTGTGGAAGGCTGCCAGAGACAGGTCAGCCAGCACAAGGATCGGGCTGCTTTGGGCACTGTTGGCTTTAGGGATTGGAGTTCCAATGGAAACACAGCAACGTTGATGGATGCAAACCTCGCTGTATTAGACTCTGTATAAAACAGGCCAGTAGGAAGCTCCCAGGCATAGAGAGGGTGACTTGTTAATGGTTTAGCAGTGACAGAAGGACTTTAAAGTCCAGGTGTCCCACTGTGTCCCAGAGCTTGACCCCTCCGTGGAGTCATCTGATATGGGGTCCTAGTATTTGCAGTAGAGATGTGAGTGGTCAGGAGACTACTGGGCAGGCATACAGGAATGGGATTTTCTGGAGTGCCACCCACCAGAGTCATTACTTTGAGTAGCCCTTGTTAATGCTGGGGGCTATGTTTGTTGTCACTTGTCAGTTCTGTTCTTTGGTGTAGGGCCTGTGTGAATACTTCCCTATGACGGTTCTCAGGCTTCCTAAATAGTCTCAGTAGGAAAGGAGCAGTGTCTGTAATGAGTGCTCAGAGGGGGCATGCGTCGCACTATTTCCATCTCTAGAAACAGTGATTGGTATTAACCCACTTTCCCTTTTCTGGGGTAGGGTGCTATTGTGGCTGTGACAGGTGATGGTGTGAATGACTCTCCAGCTCTGAAGAAAGCAGACATTGGGGTTGCTATGGGGATTGCTGGCTCAGATGTGTCCAAGCAAGCTGCTGACATGATTCTTTTGGATGACAACTTTGCCTCAATTGTGACTGGAGTAGAGGAAGGTGAGAGCTGTTGAAGGTGTGCACTAAGATCTTATTCAGATACTGCCCATTAGCATCCATTTCTGTATATTTCTTGGATATGTTCAGTATCCCATGTGCTTGTCTCATAAGCTAACAGTAAAAAATCTTGCTTCTTCGTAGGTCGTCTGATCTTTGATAACTTGAAGAAATCCATTGCTTATACCTTAACCAGTAACATTCCCGAGATCACCCCCTTCCTGATATTTATTATTGCAAACATTCCACTACCACTGGGGACTGTCACCATCCTCTGCATTGACTTGGGCACTGACATGGTGAGTGTCGCAACAGCCACAGATCAATAGTAGTGAGGTGTGAACTGTGTCTTCATTCACTGGCACTGTGCTCCCGGCATCCATGAGGCTGGTGTTGGGAAAAGAAATTCTCAGGACCAATATCCAGTGTGTGTCCCAATCCCAGCATCACAGAATCAGTATTACCGCTCTTCAAGGCAACAGTTAACATCAGATGGGAATCTTTGTGTACTTCACCTAAAAGATTTTTAAATGGGAGGGCAAGAATTTTATAACAAAAGGTTCACCATATTAGCTTCCTTATTTTTAGTAACTAAATTCCTTCTCCCCACCCTTCCCAGGTTCCTGCCATCTCCCTGGCTTATGAGCAGGCTGAGAGTGACATCATGAAGAGACAGCCCAGAAATCCCAAAACAGACAAACTTGTGAATGAGAGGCTGATCAGCATGGCCTATGGGCAGATTGGTAAGCTGCAACCTGGAGTGGGAAGCTGGCACATCTAAGGCATCTGAGGTGATGGTGTCCTCTTCAGGTTGTGATTGATTTCAGAGACTGCAAATCCAGGGTGACTTTCAGATCTAGGATGAGCCCTAACAGGGTGAGCCTGTGGAGTTTCTGTAAACTGTCTTCCATGTGAGAATACATCGGTTGCTATTTGCCCAGTTACCTTTTGTGGAAACTGGTTTTCTATACTGAGCACCTTGGAACTGGTCTCAACTCTGCCTGAGAAATGAGGATGTCCTTCCTCACTGAGCCTTGCGGAACATGAGGCATGGTTTTGAGGAATTGTGTATACTGACGCACAGGCTGCTTTCCCTGGAGATAACACACTTATCTGTCACTCACTTGGATGGAGAGTTAGGCATTGGAGAAAGTATGTGTTTGAGGGTTTGGCTAGTAGGTCACCACCAAAGGGTGATCCTCCGTCCACCTTATGCTGGACTTCTGCCCCCGCAGTGGAGCATGACTAGCTAACAGGTGATCTAGGTGGTGGGCAATCAGCAGGCCATTTTTTTTTTAAATCCTCTGCCTAGGGTTCTTTCAAGAGAACCTGGTGAAGCCACCATGAATGTCTTATTCTCCTGGATTAATGGGTCACATAACTGTGAACACTTGGATAAAGCAGAACAGATTAGAACATTGTGGAAATTATGGCAAAGATTCATTAGACAGTTGTTGGCAACAAAGTGATTGGCTGGTGGCCCATCCTGACCTTCTCCAAGGAGGCCTACTTTTGAGAGGAAGGAAGACTAGGTCTCTGGTGGTATAGGATGAAACCCTGCCCGGAGGAACTTGGAGCAGTGTGGTTAAATTGGATGCCAGGGGAGGAGGGTCCCGAAGGTGTAGAGGAGAGTCAGAAGGTGCCACAGTGGCTAGAAAAATGGCAGCATGTAGGAATTTTGAAAGATAGAAAAGAAGTTATCATTTGTCAGAGATTAAAGAGTAGGGAAGTGGATTTCCTCTAAGGGTCATGCCCTTAGAAGCAGCTGGTCAAGTAACAGAGGTGGGCATTTTGAGAGCAAGGCACATGTGTCTCTGTGTAAGCTCCAAAAAGTGACTCAAAAAGCAGAGGGCCCTGAGATTGGAGTGTACCTCTGGGGTCCTCCATCCCATCCCTCATAGCCTGTGAGTGACCAGGCAGTTCTTCCCTGTGCTTTTATCAACCAGTGGGAAACACTCCTCCATATGTGCTCTCCCAGGCCCGCTGCAGTAATCAGCTGAAGGCTATACAGGTACCCTTGCATGTGAGGTTCTAGTAATCGGGATGTTTTTCCAACTTAGGTATGATCCAGGCCCTGGGCGGCTTCTTTACTTACTTTGTGATTTTGGCTGAGAACGGCTTCCTCCCACTTCACCTGTTGGGCCTCCGAGTGGACTGGGATGACCGTTGGATCAATGATGTAGAAGACAGCTACGGGCAGCAGTGGGTGAGTGGGCGCCTCTGACCTGACCAATGTCAGAGCTCCTCAAGTCCCAAAAGACTGAGGCGACACTGCCACCGGCCATGCAGGTGAAGAGCCAGAGCTCATCTTCTGCCTTCTGCATTTCAGACCTATGAGCAGAGGAAAATCGTGGAGTTCACCTGCCACACAGCCTTCTTCGTCAGTATCGTGGTGGTGCAGTGGGCCGACTTGGTCATTTGTAAGACCAGGAGGAATTCGGTCTTCCAGCAGGGGATGAAGTGAGTAATGAAGGACATAGCAGGGCCTTGGCTCAAAGAAGGGGACTGGTGATTTGTAAACCCTTTGCCAAAAACCCAACATGTGACACATATAGCCAGGTTTCTGGAATCCCTAGTTTATAGGGCAAATTTAGGAAGCAAGAAATGTAATTTTCTAGTTTTTTCACCTGACCTCCAAGTTGTCAAGTAAAACTAATACATAAAGATGTTGATCTGCCATTTTAATGCATAGCATTAAAAGATAAACCTTTATTTGCATCTTTTAAGCTTTTTCTCCCCCACCTCGATTTTAGGAACAAGATCTTGATATTTGGCCTCTTTGAAGAGACAGCCCTGGCTGCTTTCCTTTCCTACTGCCCTGGAATGGGTGTTGCTCTTAGGATGTATCCCCTCAAGTAAGTTGATCCTCTTGTAGCTCCAAAAAGTATGAAATAGTATGTGTGGCTTGTCCCCCCATTATTTGTGGTAATAGCTGTTATTTTCAGAATTTTGAGTGGTATGTACAAAAATTCCCATGGATCGGAAAAATGGGAAAGCTTTACATGTCAGTAAATCAGACTAACAAATCCTGAGGCTTCCATGACAGCAGCTAGTGCTTAGGATTTGGCCCAAGGTAAGATAAAGCTACGCAGGCTCTAGCTCCGTGGAACAGCAGACCACACTGAGCATTCAGGTCTGCCACAGCTCTAGTCCAGTTGTCTTCAGAGGCCAGCTGGGGGTACGCTGGAGCTTAGGCGCCCACGCTCAAATCTTGATTTGCTTACTTAGTCACTGTCCCATTACAAGTCCTCCACCTTTCTGGGACTCTGAATCCTCTGCTCTCAAAGAAAGTTGGAGAAGCAGATCTAAGGTCCCTTTTACTTTATAATCAGTCATGGGTAGAGTTGATGAATGGAAACATACTGCTAGTCTTTGGCCTTCAAACGCAGTGAATGACTCTGCATTTCAGATAAAGTTGAATTTTCAGATAGAGGGTTTATCACAAACTCCATTAGCTTTTTGCAACATTGGTTATGTTTGGTGATACCTGGTAACTGATACCTGATTGAGGTTAAGCAGCTGCAACTTGATTAAAACGTGCACAGCCACAGATTGTGGGATTCATTTACAAGTTCCTTCGAAGCTTTTGATTTAAAGCATTAGTCTCCTTTGAATTCCCGCTGTCCCCATCCTTGCTCACACCCATCTGGACCATCTCTCAATCCCCTGTTGCCAGCACTTCCTTCAGCTCATCTTATCCCTAAAGTAACCAGAACTCATCAGCCTCATTCACTTTCTGTGGGGTATGTGCAGACATCGTCTGTGGTGCAAGATGAGACTGGCATCCAGAGTCAGTCTCATTGTCCCAACCTGTCTTTATAGCTTTATCTTGTACCCCTTACCCATCCAAGCTCATGTTAGGTGAATTTGACTTTCTTCCTCTTCCTTTGTATTTGGTAAGGATGCGTCCTCCCCACATCCCTCCTTCTGTTCCCTCCTACCCTGCCAATCCCGATAGTCCCTTCAGGGCCAGTTTCCTTAGAGCTTGTCCCTCCAGGGCCTGTGCACTTGCACCTCTTCTCTGGCATTACTTGTTGCTTATCATTTCACCTCCCTGCTAGGTTTTAATCTAGAAGGCATGGGCCACAGTGTCTTTCTTCTCTGTGCATCCCCAGCTCCCTACACAAAGCTGATGTACAGCAGGGGCCAGCATCTCCAAATTCAATTCTGTCAGCTTGGGCCATTATGTATCAAGATGGAGCTGGGAGAGGTCACAGAGCTTTCCAAAAGGGCTGATGGAAAGTCACACTGTAAAGGGGGCATTTCCATCTTCTGGGTCCTTCCATGGTTTTTTTTTCTTTTTTTTTTTTTTGCCACCACCAAAGAGATTGTTCTGACAGGTTCTGCCCATTTTTGGAAGGTGGTTCAGTTATTCGGTGACTGAGTCAAATGAGGTCATCTCTCTTAGCTGCCATGTCAGACACAGGAAGAAGAGGAGACCACCAGAGTCGTGCCCAGGGACAGCCTTTCTCATGTCATAGCAGGGAGCTGGTGATCACGGAGGCTGCCTGGAGCCTGTTAGCAGGCTGGAGACTCTGTGGCTCAGCCTCTGGGCCCCTTGGAAGCCTTTGGGCTCAGCTTTTTTCAGTCCCCAGGACCAGGACTCAGAATACAGAGCTGCATATCCCAAATGCTGTTGTCAGACATCAAATTTGGGGAATAAATAAACCGGTTTTGACCCACACTGGCAGGTCTTTATCTTCAAATGCTGGGATATTAGGCAGATGGTCTTAAAAGCTTCTTAAACACTTTAGAAATGAAAGAAAGAAAAAAATGTTCAGTTGCTCTGGGATGTTTAACAGAAAATGTATTCTGCTCATCCTATAAACCAAGTCTTATGAAACCCAAACTGAAGATGAGTAGGGATTCCATTACAAAGTCTGCAGACTGATTTCCTGTGCGTCTCTAGGCCCTGGGCACATGGAGCAGCAGTCTGTTTTAAGACATTTTTATTTGTTCTGTTAATGACTCAGTAGTTAACTGTGACTGTACTTGGCTTCTCCTTTCAGACTGATTATTTCATTGTCACTGTGGTGACGTGCAATTTCTCTTTCTTTATTTGAACTGTGTTCGCGTGCATATAAATTGGTACCTCATTCTATTTCCAGACCTACCTGGTGGTTCTGTGCCTTCCCCTACTCCCTTCTCATCTTCGTATATGACGAAGTCAGAAAACTCATCATCAGGCGACGCCCTGGCGGTAATTATGGGCATTCTGACTTTGGTTAGAGGAGAAGCGGGAGGGGCTGTAGTTCTGTTGGCTTTTTGTTTCCCTTGAGGTGTCTGGGCTCCCTCAGTGGTCAGTCTGATTAGCTAAGGTGATTGGACCAGCAAACTGACCATAGTAACATCTTCAGAATGTAGATCTCAGTTACAGTTTGAGGACTCATCATGTTTTAGACTTTAAAATACAAACCAAGTATGATTTAGTGAAAATTTGTCAGAAATCTAAACCATCTTTCCAGGTAACTTGGTATTCCTAAAAACATTTAAATAAGTACAGTTGAGGTCCCATGTTGAATTTGGATTTTAACACACCCGACCCCATCATCCTCAGGTTGGTTTTCGTCCGTTTCCCTTAATGCTGGAGCGTGGAAGATTCACTGTTGTGTGTCTTATCTGTCTCTTTGCCACCCACAGGCTGGGTGGAGAAGGAAACCTACTACTAGCCCCCCATCCTGCACGCCGTGGAGCATCAGGCCACACACTCTGCATCCGTCACCCACCCCCTTTGTGTACTTCAGTCTTGGAGTTTGGAACTCTACCCTGGTAGGAAAGCACCGCAGCATGTGGGGAAGCGAGACGTCCTGGAATGAAGCATGTAGCTCTATGGGGGGAGGGGGGAGGGCTGCCTGAAAACCATCCATCTGTGGAAATGACAGCGGGGAAGGTTTTTATGTGCCTTTTTGTTTTTGTAAAAAAGGAACACCCGGAAAGACTGAAAGAATACATTTTATATCTGGATTTTTACAAATAAAGATGGCTATTATAATGGAATTTTGTCTGTGCCCTCGTCGCTTCTTTGGTACAGATGTCTGTGTGATCTGGAGCTGTGGTTTTCAACATGTGAGTCCCTGACCAGCATTTTATCAGCATCACCTGGTTGCTTGCTAGGAAGGTGGGCCCAGACCCACTGAGTCAGAGATGCATCAGCAGTGTGGCTTAATAAGCCCTCGGGTGATTCTGATTTACATTCAAGTTTGGAAACCACTGGCTAAGAGGAAGCATTCTACCCATGCTCTTTTATTTGGAGTAGGTGAGTTTACCTGACATATTTTTTCTGGCTGCTGCCTGGGGTGATACGGCTGTAACTCCACCTGCTGCCTTAGCATCTGGCTTTTTGATGGAAAAGCACCTTGCCTAAAGGACTTCCAGAGCCTCAGCATATAATAAACTGCAGATGAGGCCCTTCTCTTCCGGTCTGAAACAGACCTGAAGCCTTCCTGCTTTCCCTCCAGAGATCACCACCATATCTCAAGTATGTCTAGCCCAGGGCTTATCTGAGAAGCAGAAATCTATCCCACACAGTCTGCCTGGGCATGTGTGCTGAGAAGTGGTTCCCTTCCTTCCATATAATCTGTTCCTAATTTAGCATCAATGACACAATTTCAGCAAGTGGTTATGTGCCAGCAGGCACTCAAGAAAAAGGTGAAAGAGATGTGTTTACTTCAGGGTCAAGTCTGAGAATACCTCCTGCTTTCAGAGCTGCTGTAAAAGGCTCCCCTCAGTCTCAGCCATGAGTGGTACAGAGTGCTGTTAACTGCTGGTGCTTCTCCCAGGCTGTCATTGCCAAGTGTCACCTCCAAGCAAACACAACAAGCAAACTCCTTACCTCTGGCACCAAACTGATCGTGATCTGCCAGATGATCATAGTGTCTTTTTTTTTCTCTGAAAAGCTTAACTCAGTCCTCATGCTTGGTTGCTGTGCATTTCCAAGCTGGGCCAATGGGGGAGAGGGCAGGAGTGACTCCTGTACACTGGGGCTGTGGTTGCTGCACCCACCCACTCCAGCCGCAGAACTCACCAGGGGCAGGTGGTCGTGCACTCTCCTTTCTTGGGGCACTTCCCCTGGGATGATCTCTACGTTTGTCTGCAAGTCATCTTTAAAATGTGTCATTTGCTCAGACCAAGATAAGGAAACTAGGATGAAACTAACAGAACTAGAAGATCTTGGGATTACAGGGTTGTGAGTCAGGTAGCAACTAGATCCTCCTGGAAGGCACTTTACTGGCCCAGCTGTGATGGCAGGGCCAGTCACACAAGACGTCTCTTGGGAGCTCAGGCTGGCACACTGGTGGTATCCATACCTCAGCTCCTTGTATGTCTACTTTTGGCATCCCTGGAGAAGACCAGTGCACTTAGCTGCTGTGATGGAGGTCATGGGCATTTCCTGATGCAAAAGATTTGAAACACTGAGACTTTAGCTTCTGATGAGGGGACCCCAGAGAAAGCTAAGCCAGTGTTTCTCTGACAGCTCTAAGAAGCCCTGGTCTTCTGGGGAAACCCTGGAGGGAGCGAGGCAAAAGGAAGGCTCTGAACTTCCCACTCGATTTTCCACCAGAACATTTCTGCCCTTTGCTATGTGACAATCCTTTGAATAAAAAGTTTTACAGCCAAACATTTGATTTAGGAAGAGCAGGTAAGTGAGCTGCTCTTCAGGGGTAAAGCTGGCACCACAGCCAGGCCTGCTGTGGGTTAGAGCTTTCCCAGCTTTCTAAAAGCAGGAATGCTTGGGCTATCATTCCTACCTCTATGCTCAAACTCTCTTGCTGGCCCTGTCACTAGGAGCTAAAACCACTCCAGAGGATTCACAAGCAGCTTCTCACAATGGCCCTCAGCACTGTCAATTCCCTACAGATCTCTGTCTCTGACCCCCGTTTTAAATGCCTTCCTAACACTTTTGACCACATACCTTTTTCAATATATGGGCCCTCACTGATACATTCAACTTCTTAAGGTCCTTCTCAGCATTTAAATTGGAGTCTTATCCCTCTCACATCCTGACCCCTACCCCTTTCTCTAGCTATCACCCTCCCTCATGGATAAACTTCTAGAAGAGTCACTGCCACTCCTAATTGTTCACCTCCCAATCATCCCTCTGCCTCTTCCAGCTCCCATGAACACCACTTCACAGAAATTGGTTGAGGTCATTCATACTGACCTCCTGATGCGTCTTAGTCCTTCCTTGACCTCTGCTGCATCTCTTCCATCCATCACACACTTCCTGAAACCAGACCTCCCATCTTTCTGTCATTGTCACTGTGCACTCCTTAGTTCTCAGCCCCCTCTTCACCGGCTTGACCCCTCGTTTCCTCAGGGAGGGCCTCCACACCTTCTCTCCCTGCTTCATATTCTGCCTGGCATGATCTCCAGCTCTGATCTGGTCCTCTCCTGAGCCTCGGATATACAAATCCAGTATGTCCTGGACATCTGCATTTGTTCAGAAAGAGCACAGCATACTTGAGTCTTAGTACCAATGGCAAGCCTAAGTTTGAGGTTCCACAAATAAATATGCTTTAGGCAGTGATGACATTCAGCACCCTACTATTCAAGTCAGAAACCGGAGAGGTGAGTGAGCCCTCTCTTTTCCCGCTCTGCCCCCCACCCAATTACTGTGGATTCCAATGTTGTGGTAGAGAACGTGGACGTTGTGTCTTTTAACATAGATACAGATAGTGACCCATCACTGAATGACAAAGGGCACATAATTAAGCCTCTTTGTGCTTCCTTTACTCTAGAATATTTCAGAGCTGTTAAAAGGATTAAGTGAAATTATGCATAAAAGGGAGTCTCATAGTGGCTGCTGTTCAATAATTCATTCTCTCTACTGCTAGTGTCCTTTACATCTGGGTGCCTGAAGCAGCTTTTTGGTGGTATCCCTAATTTTTGCCTTTCTCTAATCCAGCAGTTCTCAAAGTGTTTCTGGACCAGCAGCATCAGCATGTTAGAAATGCAAATTCTGATGCAGATTTACTGAATCAGAAACTGGAGGTGAAACCCAGCAATCTGTTAAAAGCAGCTTTCCAGGTGATTCTGATGCACAGCAAAATCTAAGAACTAATGCTCTAATCCACCCTCCAAGCCCACATGGCTGCCCCTCTCCACCATCCATCTTCACACTGGACCCCAACACATAAACCCATCTCTGCTCAGCCATTCAAACTCCTGTGCAGTCCCCTAATGTGCCATACACCCTTTCTTCTGCCACCCTATAAGTCCCTTTGGCATTCTTCCAACCCACCCACCTTACCCCTGACCTTCATTCACTTGGCAAATCCACTCACCCGGTGAATACCCATTAGGTCTGGATCCTCACTTTTGCACACCTTAGTGTAGCACTTCCACTTCTATTGATTGCCTGTTCCCAGATAGACTATGAGTTCCTAAATGACATGGACCAGGCTATATCCTCCCCAGCATCTAATGCTATGGATGTTTACTGAATGAATGGATGCATGCATATTTTTCTGTTGCCCAAACAGCCATCATTTTAACATTTCACTATCACTCTGAGTCCGCTTCTTGGCTTAGGGCTGCCACTTTACCCAAGGGAAATCCATGCCCCGACTTGCTACCCGTCTGTGAGTTAGGGCCTCTCCTCTCTCAAGACTTTGAAGTTAGAGACTGTAAGAATGAGTCATGCATGGAATTAGGGTGTTAGAAAGTTGAGTGGGGACCCATGGCAAGCAAAGGTACTAGGTAAAGAGATCCACAAAGACAGAGACACCAAGAGGAACATCAGCCCCGGACCTGCCTGGTTCCACAACTTTTTAGTCTCTGTCCTGGGCCTCTAATGCTGTCACAAGAAACCCCTCCCTTCCCCCAACTAGACTGGAATCTCCCATCAGATAGTTGATAAGTACTCTATATTTCTTCAAAGAATTCACAATTCTAATTAGTTATCTATATTACTCAGTTATGTAACTATTAATTTCATATCCCTTTTTTTTCCTGCTAGGCTTTATGAGGTCCTAAAGCCAATCTGTTCTTTCCATGTTATCCCTGGTGCTCAGCTCAGTGCCTCACAAAGAAAACTAAGCACTTAGCACAGGGGGTCAACACTCCCTAGTGAAGGAGGAGGGCACAGAGGCAAAGGGACTTGTCCATGGTGTCCTGTGGTTAAGAAGAGGAGGCAAGGCTGGAACAAGACTGGAATGGGTGGGTCTCACATTTCCCACCAGCTACGCTGTGTGCCGCCCTCCTAGATGCAAACCTGAGTGCACAGGATGTTCGGGCGCGCATAGTGGGAGGCATCTCCTGGCTGGGCTCAGGCTTGCTGGTGGGGCTGCACAGGATTTGTGCCCACAGACCTTCAAGCACTGGGTTTCCTTTTCAGCCCCACCCCCTCACCTGTGTGCCTGGAGACAGTGTAAGTCTCAGTAGTGGGTTGGGAAGCCTGGATCCTGGGCGTATTAGGTGGATAATGTGGGCAAGTCATGTGGTCTCTCCAAGCCTCTGTCTGTAAAATAGAAGTGACCCCCGTTCCTACTTCATGAGGCTACTGTGAAGACTAAGTGAAGGAAAATGTGGAAAGGGCTAAGTACAGTGACTGGCCCTTCATCATAGTTCAACAAGAGGTCACTCACCTCCTACACCCACCCACACACACATCTCCACCCCAAACTGTGCTCCAGATGTTTCCTGAAGATAAACCCAGGGGAACGCACTGCTGTTCCCACCTAATGGAAGTAGCTACTTACTGTATAGTGGTTGTTATATGCCAGGCAATGTCCTAAACTATGACCATTTCACAAGTGAAAACACTGAGCCTCAGAGAAGTGAAGTAACTTGCCTGAAGTCACACAGCCACAAAGTGGCAGAGTTGGGCGAATCTGCCCGAACCCAGACAGGCTCGAATCCTGGGCTCCCAACATGCTAGGGCAGTGTTGGCTGTGGTGGTAGAAAGCACTAAGCAGGGGCCAAGAATAGGAGAAGGGCAGTGTTTTTATGAAAAACAACAGGGAAGGTTAGAGTTGGTGTTAAAACATAAGATCATGGAAAGTTTCTTGGAAATTAAGCACACGCTGTTGAACAGTTACTCAAATAGATTTGCCCCCAGGAGCTGCCAGGTGATCAAGCTGCAACTTGTGTAACTGGGGAGCAAGAAGGTGGGAGGCTCTAATCCCAGGCAAGCTCGGCATTGCCTCTCCTGTTAGGTGAATGGGCAGATCTGCTCCCCAGGCTGTGGTTGTCTGCGTACAGGGATGTGGCCCTTGTCTCCTGTGGGCTGTAGAGAGGCCTCTGTGTTCATGATTGTCCTTCAGCTGACAGAAGTTTTAACACTGTCCCTCCTGGCCCTGTCTTCTATAAGAAGCAGGGATCTCATCCCTTCTCATCTCTTCCCTTCCCATTTAGGATTCTGATGCAGTACAGTTAATCTGTGCACAGGAAAGAAGAGCTGTTTAAAGAGGTTATTCGGTAAATGCAGAGAATGTCTTTGTAGTATAAATCATTGCTCTATTTAAAACTGCTTGTAGGTTTTTGTTGTTGGTGTTTGTGTTTGTTTTAGAGATGTGGTCTCACTATGTTGCCAGGCTGCTCGCAAACTCCTGGGCTCAAGAGATCCTCCTAACTTGGCCTCCCGAAGTGCTGGGATTATACCTATGAGCCACAGTGCCCAGCCTGGTTATAAGTTTTTAAAGTTTTGCTAAAATGACAAGCACTGAGGACATTATTGCCAACTATATATTGTCCCAGAAACAAACATTCATCCTTTACTATAAAAGTCTTCTGTGTATGGGTTCTCTCCCAAAGAAGAGACAGCAAAATGCTCATAGCCAGCTCTTCACCCGATGTGCATATGCCAGGAGAGAAGCCCAGAGTCCTTGCTGGTCACCCAATCCAGTTCCCTTATCTCTGGTGCCAACAAGGCAATGTTTTCTAAGGGAAGGGAAACCAACATTTATTGAACATGTACTACTGCCTACAGCACTATTTTGGGGGCTTTTTATTTCATTTCATCCTATGAAGTAGCTAGAGGTAAATACAATCCCCACTTTACAGAGAGGGAAATTGAGAGGTTAGTAGCCTGTAAGAAGTGGTTAAGAATATGTTTGAACACATATCTATAAGCCTTAATCTTTCCACTAGATCAAGCTGCTTCCCATTAGGGACATAAAAGAACCCTGTGTTGCCACTGGAGGTTTTTACCTCAACATACCCTAAAGCCAGAGACTCCCATATACTAATGTGGACTCATCAGATTCTTGTGGGTCCATACACTTGAGCAGCTAGCTAGGTATACTTATTCCAAATGAGTAGCTAATAGATAGGCATGGCAGAAACTTATCAGTTGTTCAACAAACCATACCCATTCTTCTTCCTAAGCACCCACCTTGAACACATTTCTCACCCCACCTTGTGGAGGTACAGCCATGTGAATGTTCTAGGCAACGGAATAGGAGCTCACCTGATGTACATATCACTTGCAGGCCTGGCCCATAAGCCCTTCCACAAAAAAGCACTCTCTTTCTATACCCACCAGATGCATGGTGGAAGAAACAGGAAGGCCCTCAAGCAACGGTTCTCATCATTGGCTGCTGACTGAAATCACAGGGGAGTTTTAAATATCCCCATCGTCAGGCTGCATCCTAGACCAAATAAAACAGACATTCTGGAAGTGGAACCAGGAATCAGGACTTAACAAAGCTTTCCAGGTGATTCCAATGCGCTGCCAAGGTAAAAAAAAAAAAAAAATCATTGCCTCAGGCCAGGCACGGTGGCTCACGCCTGTAATCCCAGCACTTTGGGAGGCCAAGGCAGGTGGACCGCCTGACATCAGGAGTTCGAGACCAGCCTGGCTAACATAGTGAAACCCCATCTCTACTAAAAATGCAAAAAATTAGCTGGGCGTGGCGGTGGGCGCCTGCAATCCCAGCTACTTAGAGGCTGAGGCAGGAGAATCACTTGAACCCAGAGGCAGAGGTTGCAGTGCAGTGAGCTGAGATCGCATCACTGCACTCCAGCCTGGGCAAAAAGAGCAAGACTCCATCTCAAAAAAAAAAAAAAACAACAACAAATCACTGCCTCAGAGCAATGATTCTCAAAATGTGTCCCTCAACCAGCAAGATCAGCAAAGACTGGGAACTGTTTAGAAAATGCACATCTGCAAGTCCCATCCCAGACCTACTAAGTCAGAAACTCTGGGGAATTGCATTTTAACTTCTCCAGATGACTCTGATGCATATTGAAGTTTGAGAATCACTGCTCTAGAGGAAGTCAAGTGCCAAGACAGAAGGAGCCTGGTCCTGAGTTGCTCCTTGGAGGAGGGCCATGTGGGAGAACCACTCTATCAGGAACAACATATCACACTATTGTGTGAAAAGTCCACTTTTATTGTGTTAAGCCATTGACTCAGTGGGTACGCATTTATGTGGCTTATGACAACACAGAAGATTGGAAGGTGGGGTCTAAGCAGTGGTGTGCAGGAGCTGGTTCACACCAGCTCATCTGTTAAATTTTCAGTAATTTTGCAAACAAGGTGACTTCTCAATGCTAACATTAAATTGGCCAAGGTTGGAATAGTTACACCATGGAAACTGTCAAATGCTACAAACCAGGACTTGTTTTCCCAGAGAACTGGTTGTTAAACATTAACCAGCACACCCCCGGAATTAAGCATCAAACAGTAGAAAGGCAGGATGATGGTACAGTGGCCCTGGGCTGTAATGAACCATCAAAGGAAATGCCATCATGTGAGGCTCCCTAGGCCCAGCCCACACTCAGGCTTCTCTTGACAACATTGTGTCTTTGCCATGTCCTTGTATTCAGAGATTCTGGAAGTTGAGAGAGAAAGACTGTGGAACCAGAATGATGGTCAGAACTATCATTCAGGTTAAGAACTGGTGGGTTTCAAGCAGGGTTTCTCAACTGTGGCACTGTTAAGATTTTGATCAGATGAATCTGTCTGGGGGACACTATCCTGTACATTGTGCATTTTTAGCATGTTTAGCAGCCTCCCTGGGCTCTACCCACTAGATGTCATTAGCCACCCTTCTCCCTCCATTTGTGACAAGGAAAAGTGTATTCAGATACTGTCAAATGTCGGTCCGCTGGAGGGCAAAAATCATCCCCAGTTGAGAACCACTAATTAAGAACTACCTAGAAAGCAAGAGACACCCCCATAAGCGTGAGCTGGGCCTCAGCCTACCCTCTCAACCCCATAACAATTTAGGGAAGATGCCTTTGGATTCAACTGTAATCACTTCCTATCACATTCTATTAATCTCTTCCAATGCTCCCTATCTCTCTGATCACTCCACTCGCTTCTCAACCACACAGCTCCTAGAGCCTGTACCACCGCATTAGATCTTGGTTTGGGAGCGTTTGATGGTGACTGAAAAATATTTCAAGTGTGTTAGCTTCCCTCCTCGACACCACTGGCCTCCATCCCTCTTCAAGATAGTATGGTGCAGAGATTGCGAACACTGGTTCTAATGGCAGCTGGTCTGCCTGGATCCTTGCTCTGCCACACTTTAGCTCTGACTTTAGGCAAGTCTCTTAACCTCTCCGAGCCTCCTCCATTTCCTTGTTAATCAAATGGGTGAAAATACTATTTCCTACTTCATAGAGTTGTAGAATAAAGTGAGATAATACTCAACAAACATTGGCTACTGTTTTTCACTAAATGGATTTTAGAGCACACCCAGAATGGTGGATCCTGTGCCACATGCTGGGGGCATGGAATTGAGCAAAACAAACACATAGGCCCACTCCCTGTTACAGTCTTGTGGGGAAGACAGTGCAATGAGCAGGTCTTAAGATGGGATGTGTGGTAAGTGCCAGAAGAGGAAAATCCCCTGGTACCACAGAAAAGCACAGGAGGAGCCTAACCAAGCCTCAGGGGTTGGGAGGAGGCTCCTGGGGAAAACAAAGATGGGCTCCAGGCAGGCCCTGCTGGTTGCCTGCCAAATGTACATGCCCTCCCCTTGGTCTTTATCCATCCCGTGCTCCACTTGGGTATTCCAATTTTTCTGGACCTTTTCTCTTTACACGTTTTTCCATTTATTTACTTATAAAAATATGGAATGCTTCATGAATTTGCACGGCATCCTTGCACAGGGGTCATGGTCATCTCTGTGTGGTTCCAATTTTAGCATACATGCTTCTTAAGCCAGCACTCTTCACTTTTTTGCAACACACTCAGCTCTTCTTCCTTTCTTCTCCTAAAAGGTAACCAACCATTTTAATGTTTATCTTCTTATTTCAATGTGTTCTTGCAACATGGGTATTGTTTTGTGTGTGTGTCTATGTACTTTTAAACTTTTATCATAAAAATTTTCTAAAGTACACAAAAGTAGAGAAGATAATATCACAAACCTCCATGTAGCCATCCCCTAGTTTGAACAATTTTACCAACATTTTGCCAACTGTTTTTTATCTAGTCTCTCCACTCCATCCCTACTTCTTTCTTTCAGAAGTATTTTAAGACAATCCCAGACATCGTTTCACCCATTATACATCTCAGAAGGCATGTTCAACAGAAAATGACCTTTCAAAAAAGTTCATAACCACCAAGTAGATTTTTTTTTTTTTTTTTTTTGCTATGAGTACTCCTGATTCATTGCTTCTAACTGCTGCACAGTGATTTTTTGTGTACCTGCCCCGCATCTGACCTATTCTTTTCCACAATAATTGACACTCAAGTGGTGGGCAACTCCCACCACTAATAAGACTGCAGGAACATCCTCGCTTTGTGAGAATTTCCCCTGGGACAGAACTGTGGGTCACACGATATATTCATTTACATAATCTCACCAAGAAGACCAGACTGCCCTCCAGAATGGCTGCACCAGTCCACAGTCTCACCAGCAGTGTGAGGTTCCCATGTCCTCACACCCTGCCAATCATTGGAATTATCCAGCTGGCCTTTTTCCCTTTTTTTTTTTTCACTTTTCTCACACCTCGCAGGTTTCTATTAATAATTGTTTTCAGTCTAATGTATGTAAAGTCTCATTTAAATTCATATTGTTGATGATTAACAATGATTTTGAGCATTTTATCATCTTTTGTAAGATTTTAGGGTTAATTCTTCTATAAATTGCATGTTCATATCTTTTATTCATTTTTCTATGGGGTTGCTGTCTTTTTCCTGATTTGTAGGAATTTCTTGTGTATTCTAGATATTAGTCAGTTTTAGACATTGCAAGCATCTTCTCCCATTCTATCATCTGGTCCTACTTTTTGATCACTTTTGTATCCACTTTTCTCTCCCACCTTCAGCTCCAGGGGGATCTCCTGCTCAGTCTCATCTACTCATGAGACTCCTATACCCCCTTGCCAGTGATGGATTTAGGAATACAGTTGTGACCAATTCTCTACTGAGATAGTGAATTCAGCCAGAGGGCTTCCAAGAAAAATTTCTTCACTCCTCAGAGACATGAGAAGATCTAGTCTGTGTCTCTCCTCCCACTGAGTGTTCTCTGGATATGACATGGAGCTTCTGTAACCATCTTACTACCAGTTTGAGGATAAAACCCACTGTGAAGGCATGGTACTGTTGGTGGCAGGGTTGAGCTACTGTATTAACCACCCTGGGGCCTGCAACGCCTCTAGTCTTCCCTTTAAGTGAGATAATAAATGTCCTCCTCGTCTAAGTTAGATTGAGCCAGGGTTTCTGACACTTGCAGTGAGAAGGATATGGACAGATGCAGCCTCTAAGCCAGGAGTTTCTGAATCTTTTTTTTTTTTTTAATCACAATCACCAGTAAGAATTTGGCTTTTTATATCATGATCCAGTATACACATAACTGAAACAACACTTAACTTCATGGTGTCCAGTGTGCTCAGATAGCCTCTTTTCTATTTCCTTTGTTCTTTTTGTTTTTGTTCTTTTGGAGGGTATGGGGGACAGTAATGCTCAATGTAACCTACTAAATTAATTACACAAGCTACTAATGGGTCATGACCCACAGCTTGAAAAACATTGCTCTGGGTTTTAGGCCTCTGAACTGAGGCCTGTAAGAAGAATAATGGGCTTTAGTCAAGTAAGATCTGGAGTGGGGAGCAAGGATGGTGGGGAGGATGTTTTCTAGGAAAGAATACTGTAAAGAAGCCCTCAGCAGGATGGGGCCAATCAGATACCTCCCTCCCCCAAGGGTGACCACAGGGTGAGCCCTGGATAAACCTTTGTTGATTGGTTGTATTCCCTCCCACAGCTCTCCTCCCAGGGTGCCTTTCTGCAGCCTTATTCTATGAATAGATGAGAGCTTTTATCTCCCCTCTGCCTAACCCTCAGGACTCCAGAGAAGGGTGGCGGGCGGGGGGATCCCTGAAGTCGGCTAATTAGAGATGGCTGGGAGGATTACCAGGGCCTTGCTCTGGCAGCTGTGCCCACCTCTAAATTCAATATCCAGAACCTGCAGAGAAAGGGCTCACCTTGATAAGCCCTGAGACAAAGCAGGAGACAGATAGGGTTTGTTCTCAACAGAGCACTCACCCTCTGAATACAGTTTTTGTTTAAGCCCCAAGGCTTGGAACATTCCACAGCCTGGCAAACTCCCTGTCTCCTCAAGGTCAGTCCTTCCTCAGCATTCCTCTTTGGAAACGTCTCCCACGGCTGGCCCTGCTCCTGCCCCCTGGCTTTGGGGGCAGTTATATAACTCTTAGGAAGACCTAGAAATACAAGCATATGGTGTCCTCAATTCCCAGCACAGACTTGCTGCTTCACATTTTTAGCTGGTGCTGAGAGACTGGCTTTCACACACAGACACACACACGTACACATCCCTGACTCATAACTACATTTCTGCTGCAGTATTGCAGATTTTTAAAAAATTAAATCCTACATCTGGAGCCACATAAGGGTGAAAGCATAGGACATTTTGTCCCAGTAACTGTGGGGATGGAAAGGCCTCTGAGACAGGACACAAAGGCCGTATCAGGACCACTGCAGGGCCAGGGGTCCTAGCACCCCCGGCTTTGGCTCTGAGGGTTTGGTTGCTTGTAGCTGAATTCCCTAACCAAAGCCTGTCACGTGTGGTGCCAAGCTCACAAATTCAGCATGCATCTATTACGTGTTTGCAATGACTACAAGATTAGGGAAGGAAGCCTGGTTTGTGGGGATCAGGGATACTTAGAAAATATGTTCTGCAAAATGTTTTATTAGAGGTTCTGAAAATTAAGACACAGAAAGCATTTTACTTAATGAAGAAAATAGGGTCAATATGTTCAAAGGAGTATAGTTGTTAAAAGCAAACTGTTTAGAGTCAAGGTCAACCCAGATTCACTTTCTGGTTCTCTGCAGCTTACTAGCTGTGACCTTCAACAAGTCTCTCTTAACCTGAGTCTTAGTTTTCCAATATGTAAAATGGACAGAGCATTGTGAGGGTGGTTGTAAGGATTAAATGAGATCAGAGACTTTAGCACCATGACTGTAAAGACAAAGGGCTCTATAAATGTAGCTGGTCCTACAATTCACTTTTTTTTTTTCTTTATTTTTTAGACAGGAATTGACTCTGTCACCCAGGCTGGAGTGCACTGGCGTGATTACAGCTTACGGCAGCCTCGACCTGACAGGTTCAAGCCATCCTCCCACCTCAGCCTCCAGAGTAACTGGGACTACAGGCATGAGCTACCACATCCTGCTAATTTTTGGATTTTTTGTAGAGATGGGGTTTTTCCATGTTGCCAGGCTGGTTTCAAACTTCTGAGCTCAAGCAATCTGCCTGCCTTGGCCTCCTAAAGTGTTGGGATTACAGGCAAATGAGCCACCACGCCAGCCCACAATTCAATTTTAACACAAGTGAAACACATTTCATTAGACAATGGAATAGACTTATGCTAATTTTCTTTTCTCTCTTACTTTACACAGTCTGATTTCCTGAAGAGAGGAGGTGGGAGTAAGCTAATCAGGCCCTGAGTTAGCTGTCTCCAAGAAGCTTAGAGTGTCCCACTTACCTACGGGTTGCAGGGCCTGCACTGCCAGTAGGGCTGGCTTTTAGGGGTGCTGCTGTTGGTGTGTGCTGTACTTGTTTTCTAGGATTGGGACAAGCATCCTAGAGCTCCTGGCTTTAGAGGCCAGGTCTGGGAACTGATGGGTGCAGCAAATGCAAACAGACAGCAAACAGGCCAAAGAGGAGATTCATTCACTGACGAGGGCCCTGGTACAGTACTGTTGAGGTTTTGCTGCGGCCTGGACACGGCTGGCTCCTTCGACTTACACAATATGTCTTCTCTCTCTCTCTCTTTACCTGCACTTATAAGAATCGGTGCTAAGGATATGTGCCTACCACAGTGCAGCCTGTAGATTATCTAGTGAAGAAAGAATTGCTGCCATTTCCCAAATATTAAAACGCCAGGTTCTGCCTATGCGTAATTTTCTCAATCTTCACAACACACCTGCTAACTCCAGTTTATAAATGAGGAGACGTACCGGCCGGTTGTTGCAGGCATCTGGTTTTAAGGGCAGTGGCAGTAGAGAAAATGATTTATTTTAGCATCAGTCACTGTGCTAATTCCTTTAGATGTCATCTCATTTAATCCTTTTAACAACCCTGAAGCACCATCCTTATTCTGAAGGGACTTCAGACCTCTCTGCCGTCCACACTGTCCCCTGCTCGGTGCAGGAGTGCAGACTGGGACTGTTCAGTCTGGTGGTCTCCCGGACAGGGGCTCACCTGGAAACTGGCCTTTGGGCTGAGACTGTGCCTCTGTACTTAGGCTGGCAGCCCATATGAGGACAGGGCACCGTGACAAGCACTTTCTTACCGCATATGCACGATTTCACTCGGCCCTCACACAGCCCACGAGGTGGGCACTGTCACAGTACCATCTCACAGGCGAGGAGGCCAGGCCCAAGCCCTGAGGATGCGCCGCTCAGGTGGAAGCCTCCTGGTAGCTCGCGCGGCAGCCTGGGGGCGTGCGGATTCGTCTCTGCGCTACGGCGGCTGCCGAGGACCATCCCGCGGAGGCGGCGCTTGGCGGCGGGTCCTCGCCCTGAGGCTGCGTGACGCTTCCAAGCCCGGCCCGACCTACGTCTGCAAGAAGAGCAGAGGGTCCCTAGTCGGGAGCGGACCCCGCTGCGGCCCCAGCCGGCCCTGCCTGTAGCCGCCACCTGAGCGTGGGCGCGGCTGCTATCTCCCACCCGCGCGTCGGCCAGTAAAGGGCTCCGTGCTTAAACATCATTCGTTACAGAAGTATTGCAGCCATCACACGGCATTTTAAAAACACGAATGATGATAAATGATTTTAACACTGCTTCCAATTCCGCCCCAAGCACAGCATCGTTACCATTTGCGTGCGTTTCACTTCATTCGATTTCCATGTGTATGGATTTGTTTCTACACAGCTGTGGTAAAACGCACATAATAACCTGAATCCAGGGTTGTTTTCCACTTTGTAACATGAACATTTTCACTGTGTTATTTCAAACGCTTCCTGCCTATAATTTTTAATGGCAGGACTTTAAAAAATCGGGTTGATAATGCTGTCACTTCTCTGAGCATCTCGCAAATCTTTAACATTGAAGTGGCTTCCAAAGCTTCACCATTATAAATTATACTTTTTTTTTTTTTTTTTTTTTTGAGATGGAGTCTCACTTTTGCCGCCCAGGCTGGAGTGCAGTGGCGCGATCTCAGCTCACTGTAAGCTCCGCCTCCCAGGTTCAAGAGATTCTCCTGCCTCAGCCTCCCGAGTAGCTGGGATTACAGGCACCTGCTACCACGCCCACCTAATTTTTGTACTCTTAGTAGAGACGGGGTTTCACCATGTTGGCCAGGCTGGTCTCAAACTTCTGACCTCAGGTGCTTCCCCCTCAACACCGCCTCGGCCTCCCAAAGTGCTGGGATTACAGGCGTGAGCCACGGCGCCTGGCCCATTCTTGTGTATAAAGTCCTTTCAGTATTGAGATCAGTTTCCTTAGCTTACATTCACAGGAGTGAAAGTGCTAGGTCAGAGTGTGAACATTTAAAAGCTTTCGGTATTATTGCCAAATGGCTTTTCACAGGTGACTTAGGGAGTATTTGGTATTTGGAGCATTGCTACTTATATCCCATTTTTTCCCCCAGGAAAACATCTAAAATGTGCTTTCATTGAGAGAGAGTGTCTACATTTAATTGAGATCAGAGCTTGAAGTTGAAAATTTTGTGCCCTAATGGTGAGCCTTCAGACATCAGAAAACAGGGTAGGAAAGTTCTCACGGGTTAGGATTTTTCTGGTGACCCTGAGTCGGGGAGCCACTTATTCTGCTTTCACTTAAGGCTAACCTAGACTCCCAGCCCTGTGTAGAGTTCTGAGGGACGCCAGGGTCATAATGCTGGTGGTACAGAGTTCATAATGTTCATAAAGTTCATAATGCTGGTGGAAGAAGTGAAATAATTTATGAATTCACAGAATATTGATCATGATATCCTTCCTCCTCTAGATGACAAGGCAATAAAGAATAATGAGATGTGATCATGGGAAATAGCCACCATGAGCAGCAGCCAGCAAGGCACATAAACACTGTGGAATTGACTCTGCTATCAGCATGTGGGTTTCTGGGGTGAGAAATTAAACCAAACTCAGTCCAGCGTCTTGTTTACTCTGTGTAAATCTACTCACTGTCAGGAATCCTCAGGCCAGTGTTGCCACCACTTGTTCTGTCTGTGACAGCAGGCTGACTGTCTCCCTGTGGGTAGGGAGCCTCAGAGTTCTGCAGAGACTGGGGTATAGGTAGAAGATGAAAAAATATCCTTTCTGAATAAACTCTTTGCCTGTCTGAGAAAATCCCTACATTTCCTACCCACACTTTCTCTGCTCTAGGACCTAAGCCTTGGAGAGTTCCCCCCAATTCGTTGACAAGCTCCCTACACTAGAGTCCTTTTGTAGTGGGCATTGGGATGCACCACCCAGATTTCTCTTTAGGACTGGTGAACTTATTCCCTCAAGCTGCTGGGGATTTGCTGGTAGACAGACTTCTCCAGGAAGTGCCTTAGCTGAAGAGAGATGCCTCACTCAAGGTCACACCCCGCTCCCGTTCCTGGAGCAGCCCACATCCAATGAGGTATACTGGTCTAGCACCCTCACCCCACCTTCAAAGTTCCCTGTGGGGTCAGCAGATACCTTTGCTGAGACTGCTTTGCAGCCCAATTTCTCTCTCTGCACAAATTGTTTATCATTTTCCTTCTGTTTCAAAGGTGTTAATCCCAAGACCACTCCTAATATATGTCCTTCATGGAAGTTTCCATCTCTGTGTTGGCTTCTGGGAAACTCAGCCTGTGACACCAATCCCACATGAAATATTTATGTGCCACTCCCTGGGTCCCTTGTTTGATAAACATTATCTAGCAATAACATGGGGATAAGGTCACAACTCAAAATAGGCTAGCTTACAGCTTTGCAGCTTGTTTTGTGTCACTTCTTTTTTTCTGATTCTCACGAGTCCTGTCACGCTACAACTCCTATTTCTAGGTGTGGAAGACAGAATAATGGCCCCCAAAGAGGACTGCATCCTAATCCCCAGAACCTCTGTATATGTTAATTACATGGCATAGGGAAATTAGGATTGCAGATAGAATTAAGGTTGATAATCAAGTGATCTTAAAATAGGAAGATTATACTGAATTTAACAGGCTCAATGTAATCACAAGGATCCTTAGACGTGGAAGAGGGAGGCAGAAGAGAAACAGAGTGAGATGTGACTATGGAAGAGAATCAGGGAGATGTGAAAAGTACTCACTCGCCAGATGGAAGAAGGGGTCATAAACCAAGGAATAAATGTGGCCTCCAGAAAGTGTGAAAGGCAAGGAAATGGATTCTTCCCTAGAGCCTCCAGAAAGAAGTGCAGCCCTGCCAACACCTTTATTCTAGCCCATGTCAGAGTTCTAGCCTGAAAAACTGTAAAATAATACATTTATGTTGTTTTGAGCCATTTAATTTGTAGTAACTTGTTACAGCAGCAATAGGAGACTAAGACACTGGGCAAATCTGCTTCCTTCCCAAAAGCTCACTTATAGGTGAGGCTGCAGCAGGAATAGTGAGGAGGAAGCAGTTGGAACAGAACAACCTCTCACATGAATAACCTTGGCCCTCCTGTCTTGATGCTACCATGAAAGAAGAAAGCATCTAATATTTCTCTATAATCTACCTCTTTAAAGTGAAATAATAAATCTGAGAATTTTAGCAGTGGAAAAAAGGATAAAGTTCATCTTTATCAATGACTTTCAAGCTTTCATTTAGCAGAGGAACATTTTTTAAAAATAGGGAATCACAGACATACAGTATCTAAGACATAAAAGTAGAGCTATCCTGATTGAAGCCCAAGGCCCATGGTCTTTCGCCTCCCCTGAGGAACCCTAACTTTCGCCTCCCATAAGGAACTGAGGATGAAGGGCAAAAACCATCCACCTAGGACACTTGGCCCCCGGGCTGGTTAACAGTAAAACAAAAATTAGAACTCAAGTCTCTACCTCAGCCCAGTGCCTAGGCAGAGATTGACTATAGACTGTTCTCAGAACACTTGTGTGACAGCCTTCTCTGGTCAATGAGATTTATGCAGCATCACAGGACATCTGTGAATTTCCTGTGGACAGATCTACACCTCTTCTTACATGTTTCTTGTGGATGTTTCACTTTGTTATACACTGAATCTTCACACCTAGAGCCAGTCCCACTGGAGATGTGAAATAAGCAGCTTACTACATGATGTGACTGTGTGACAACACAGTCATCATCTGACTCCAAAGCCCTCCCCCAGCAGTCCGCCAAGATGCCTGACACTCTACCATTGGAGTCACTAAGGTATTGCCTCCAAAAGCTTTCCTTCAAAATTTAAATACATTTCATTGATTGCAAGGCTCACACTGTATCATTTCTAAATATCACGGCCTAGCAAATCTCTGGATTCTTTTTTTTTAATGGTACATAAATGAACGTAGCATCTTGCAATCAATGTCATTTTAGATTTGAAGAAATATGGTATGTGACTTAGGCGAATGATAAATAAATTAACCCATTATCACCTTTGAAGGCTGAAGCAGATCAGAGTGCTCAAAGAATGGAGATAGGAGTGTGTGTGCATGTGTGAGTGTGTACGTGTGCAAGGTGCAGCCTCCGCACTAGGAGGGATCTGAGAAGACAAGAACAAGCACAAAAGGGAAGGGAGGGAGACACGGGAAAGGTTTCTTGGGCTGTGTGGAGTTTATATTCTGACATAGAAATTGAATAAATTAAGATCCTCATAAGGAGACATGGGAAGAGGTTTTTTGGATTGTGTAAAGTTTATATTCTGACATAAGAAATTGAATAAATTAAGATCCTCATTTGTTCTTGGCAGCAAATGAGATTCCAAAATGGTTGCTAGAGTTATGTTACAATGACATTCCTTATTTCAGAGTCTATAATCAAGCAAATCAAGTTAATCAAGTAAATATAAAATATATAGTTTTAAATGTAACTCATTCATTCTACCAAATGGACATACTCATCTTTTCTCTGTACTGGCTAAAAATCAGATGGTAGCTAACATGAGCCTTAAAGAGTAACAGTTGGTCAACTAGACTTTTGTTTGTCCTTCCAGTTCATTTGGCTAAATGAACTATTAATTCATTTTACCAGCATCTTCTGACTTAATCAAAGGTCAGCAGCCCAAAGGTATTTGCCAATCCTAGGATGACATTTAAGATCTAAAAAATTAAAATATACTTTTGAAATACAGACATGCATTCATTAACTAATAACTATGATGAAGACAAGAGTTTATTATTTAAACAATTTTGTTTGAGAACAGAAGGAGAAACCAAAATTGCAATCCAGGGACTTGTTATTTCGTCTTCCCTGCTGCAAAAATTAGCTATCACTTGGTGTCCAGCCAAGGCCATGAAGTCCCACTTTGCTTGCCTTTCATTATAAATTTGGAGATGTGCTCCTCTGGAAAACAAATTGGCACTAACATATAATAAAATTCTCTGCAAAAGGACAACAGACCTTTACAAATCACACAGAGGAAAAACAACAGTTTTCTGCTAAAAAAAAAAAAAAAATTCATCATGTCACTGTCTGCAATTCACCAATATGGGTGCAAATGCTTGGAATATTTTTATGTTTGGCAGAAAAGATAAAGGTCTAAAGAAGAAATATCACTGATGGCTTAACTGAACAGAACATAATGAACTGAAAATCTCTCAATTTTAGCAGCTCCCTCTTCAGCCCTTAGAGCACTCCCAATAGTGGTGCAAACCCTGTACTTAGGTTATCCTGCAGAAGCTACTGGCATTTAGCAAAGTGCTAGCTGATCTGAGGGAAGGCACAGGGAGATACAGAGATGCAGAAGTTGACCACTGAATGCAGCCCTAAGTGAACAAATGGACGGAGAGAGCTCAAAATCTTTCAAACAGGTACCATTTGTGAAATCAGTTCCCCTTGTTTCAAACTCATTAACGGTGAGTTCCTGTATGCTGAGTTTCTGCAGAACATAGCCCATCTGGTTAGAAAAATGCCTACACCATAATTCAGCAGACATTTTCTGAAAACATAGCATGTGCAAGGCATTGAATGGGGCACCATGGAGGATACATATGGACATTGTAGAGCATACCTGCCCCCAGGGAGCTCATCATCCATGGTAGGGACAGAAATACCACAATAGAAAGATGAGCAGGGCAACAGTGCTGTCACCCAACCACAAAGGATAATAGGTGTGATGGGAGTCACAGAAGAGGGAGAGTTGCATCCTGATGCTGGATGGTGGGAAGAATGGAGATGATGTTCGGTCCACATCTTAACAGAAGGGTAGAATTTTAACAGGGAATGACGAAGAAAGTTCATTTAGGGCAGAAGGCACAGTATGAACAAAAGAGATGATTGCAGGAAAATGCAGGGGTGTTTAGAGCAAGGGTGAGTTACTTGGGGTGATAGTGATGGAAGAAAAGAGGCTGGATTGTGCTGGTTTGCCCAGATGTTGTCTGGCAGGACTGAGGAAACTGGGAGGCTGGGGGCAGAGGCATATCCTATCAGGTCACACCACGTGTCTTTGCCATCAATCCATCCTTCACAGGCTCAGAAGAGGGAGGAGTAAATGCCTGTGATAGCCTGATTTTCTAGCAATTACAGGAATCACTGCCCTGCACGTGATCTGACCTCATGCCTTAGCCTTCATCTACAGAAACTAAGGCTTTATTGTAGTCTAGCAGCCACCGCAACAAGCTCACTTAGAATCAAAACACCCCCTGGGATACCAGCCAAAGGGAGCAATGAGGGCAGAGGCAACTAAGTGATGCTCATCCACCCCTCAACTTGGAGTTGAATTCACAGAGGTAAGCCCCATATTACATTTAGAACATTTTCAACACCCCAAAAAGAAATTCTATGCCTCTTACCCCCTCAGTTCTATCTACCACCTCCTCAACCCTAGGCAACCACTAGATCTACTTTCTGTCTATAAAAATCTATGGAGATTTGTCTATTCTGAGCATCCCATGTAAGTGGGATCATGCAATAACCCCTTTTGCATCTGGTTTGTTTCACTTCACAGAATGCTTTCAAGGTTTATCCATGCTGCAGCATCTAGCAGTATTTTATTCCTCTTTCATGGCCAAATAATATTTCACTATGGATACATCTCATTTTATTAATCCATTCATCAGTTGATGGATATTTTGGTTGTTTTGCTTTTTGGCCATTATGAATAATTCTGCTATGAACACTTATGTACAAGTTTTGTGTGGACATATGTTTTCAATTATCTTGGGTGCATATATATGAAAGTGGAATTGCTGGGTCTTTTCTTCTCCATTCCCATTTCTTCTAGCACTTAACATGCATATCTATTAAACGAATAAATATCTGTTGAATAAATGAATAAAAGCATCTCATCTTCTTAGAAGACTTTTTGGCAGTTAACTACAAAACACACCAACATTAACAACTACAATTGGCAGTTAAGCCTTGTCACAGTTCACTTTGTGGCTTATTTAGGTTGAGGTAAGCCGGGGACTCCTCTCACCTGCCTGATCCTTCTTTTGAAGCTGAGGAAGCTGGGGTGGGTGAGCAGAGTGAGCATCGACCTCCCCAAATCACCCAGGAAGACAGAGGTTTGTCTCAACTCTGGCAGGTTCTCAGAGCAGCAAAGGCCCCAGAATCTGGCTGACTCACTCCAGAAGACAGAGCTGCCAGGAGCCTAGTCAGCCACGATGAGGCTTCACAAGGATGGCACCTCCATGCTGGGCTGTGGGATGAGGACAAGAAGGGACAGGGGCTACATTCCCACCTACCCACCAATCTAAAGATGCTCAGGGCCTGGTGTGTGTGTATGTGGGGAGGTAGGGGTGGTGGCCTAGGGCATATGCAACTCTGTGCACTTAGTATTCCTATGAGTATGCTGCTGCCCGCAACCCAAGGGTTATTATCAGTCATAAAGGGACACATGGAGACTTGGAATTCTTATCCAGACAGCAGATGCCACGGTGAAGCCTCAGCCCATACCTCATGCACCCACCACACTCCTGCCCAGCCAGCACCGGGCTGCTCAGCAGGAAAGCACAAGCACCGGACAAACTGCTTTGGCAGCTGTAACCCAGATTTATTCAGGGCAATGGGCGGCTAGGCAGGTTCCCTCCCAGCTGGTGCTGGGTAGGGCCATGCCCTTCCATGGGCATCCCTATGGCATGCCAGGCTGGGTCAGGCTCCTCACAGATGGTCTGGCAACACATACTCTGACCCAGCACACAGCTTCTGGGGTTCATTGGTCCAAGCAGAGCTACAACAAGCGGCTTGGATTTCTAGGGAAGGAGCAGAAGGAAACTCCTCCTGCCACCCCTTGCCACCCCCTTTCCTCCTCCTATTGACTTTCCATCTGCCCTTCGAGGCCCAGCTGCCCACACACAGCTCCTGCCTCCTGTCATTGTGGGGCCCACATGGACGCCCCCTCCTTCCTGTGCTCTCTCATAGTTTGATGGGCTATTTTCTCTCCAGCAAGACTAAAATCCTTAAGGCAAAGAATAGTTCTCCTTCCATAATAGCTTTTTTGAGACCTTCAGAACAGAGTCCCCAATGCAGAAATCAACAAAAACATTTTCTCAGCCTCATCAAGCTATTTTCATGTCTGATAGCCATACCCACTGGCCTGGCTCTTACTCAATGCCTCGATGGTTCATTCAGCATGTAGCCACCATTTCATGCCTAAATAATATTTAAAAACAGTCATGTTTTTCAGATGCCAAAAGGAGCACATGTTCAAGAGAGAAAATACAAAAACATTAAAAAAAAAACTACCCATCACCCCACATGCAGAAGTAACTCCTATAAAATGTTGGTGTGTATGTTCCTCTTATCTTTCTACTTGTGTTTATTACTTTCTTCAAAATTGTGATTCAAATGTGCATGCTGTTTTACAACAAACATTATGAATATATCATAGTGATATTTGATTGGATTTTTTTGCAATTTTAATGGTTATGTAATATTCTATCACATGGATGTCATGCGTTTTATTTAATCGGTGTTTAATTGTTCCTTATATTGGTAGCTTTCCATTTCAAAATTTATAAATAATGCCATGATGAATAATCTTATACAGAAATAATTTTGCACACTTCTGAATATTCTTTTAGGGTACTATGGGATCAAAAATTATAAACTTCTTCAAATTTTTTTAAATTTCCTTTAAAATAGAGACAGAGTATCATTATGTTACCCAGGCTGGTCTCAATCTCCTGGCCTCAAGCGATCCTCCCACCTCAGACTCCCAAAGTGCTAGGACTAATAGGCGTGAGCCACTATTCCTGGCCAAACATTTTTAAAGCTTCTTAAACTCATTGCCTAATTGCCCCTCAGATGAGTTATGGCAATTTACACTCCTACTGAATTTGCCTGCAACAGTTTGTAATAGGCATCTTCCGATTGGAATCCTCAAAATTAAGAGAGGACAAGGGCTGAGCAGGTCCAGTGATATCAAAAGGTGGAGTAAGAAAAAGTAATACCCAGGCACAATGCTACGCAGAATGGAGAGCTATGTGTTCACAAAAATACCTATATTCGTCAAGAAAATGTTACACCATCCCACACACTCTCTACCCCCAGTGTCCTCTGCTGTAAGAGGCAGGCAAATATATAACACATTTTAGAAAGTGTTCCTTCCAAAGCCAGCATAAAAGCAAGCATCCTTTCAGTGGCAGAGCGAGGAGGAATCTTGGTGTCAGGAATCCTGAGTCTCAAGGCCCAGCTTGTCTGCCATTCCCACAGAAACATACCCATTGGGTGCCTTCAGCCTGACCCTTGGTTTCCCCATCCAAAAGTTACAAAGATTATGAGAGCTACACAGTGGGATTATGTGAGCGTCAAACATGATCAAGTAGGCCAAAATACTTTGTAAACAGTCAAATGCTGACCTTATTGCTAAGACTGGATGCTTGAAGGGGTAAGCACTGTTCACTTGAGAGAAAGATGTTCTTCCCTGGAGACACTGGAAGGATAGAGCGCTGCTGCAGTATCCCCACAGCACCTAAGAATACAGGAGAGTCGCTATCAACGACTCTTTTCCACATTGCAGAGGCTGATCAAGTAGGCCAAAATACTTTGTAAACAGTCAAATGCTGACCTTATTGCTAAGACTGGATGCTTGAAGGGGTAAGCACTGTTCACTTGAGAGAAAGATGTTCTTCCCTGGAGACACTGGAAGGACAGAGCGCTGCTGCAGTATCCCCACAGCACCTAAGAATACAGGAGAGTCGCTATCAACGACTCTTTTCCACATTGCAGAGGCTGAATAAGAACTAGTTCCTGTAAGTCACAGGAGGAGAAAGAAAAGACCTTTGCCTATTTAAATTCCGGCCCACAAGGTTCTGCTTTAGACATGGCCAATTCAAGGCTTTTCTTGGTCCTTCATGTCATGGGGATTTAACTGCTCTACATTTGCAGGAAGCTTAATTGGCTCCGTTGCTAGAGGATCTGCTCCTACCATTTTCCTTTGCATTCGTGGCAGGCCTCAGAGGAAAAGCTGGAAATAATAATGTTGCAAGGTGAAATGAGGTGATGTGCTGGAAATTGCTTGGAAGAGTATAAAACACTAGGCAAAGGTAAGGTCTGATTGTCACCCCTGGTGTGGAAGCACTGGCTATGCAGGAGAGCCTGGGTAGCATAGTCAGGTGAATTCCAGTGCCAGATCCATGCGGTATTGAGTCCTGGCTCTGTCCCCTACAAAGTGCACGACAATGGGCACAGTATTTTACCCACAAACCCTTGTTTCCTCCTCTTTCCACCACCTTCAGCTCCCTGAACTTGTCTTTGTTCATGTATTTGCTGACTGCCTTCTTCCACAGAAGCATGCTCCAGGAGGCAGGGAGATTTTCAGCCTTGTTGACTGGAAGATCCCAAGACAAGGAAGAGTGCCTGCCTCAAAAATTACTTGTCAAACAAATGAGTGCCTCTGGCACTCCCTTAGGACACTGTCTCCAGGAATTCTGTTTTATCCCTCCAACCACTTCAAGGACTCAGCTTGATGTCTAGAATAAGGGTGACAAGTTAGGGTTGTCGGTGAGTGATAAGAGGATGGGCAAGGAGGGGGCGCCACTGGAAAAATAATTAACTTACATGAGCTCACAGAAACTTCCTTCAGGAAACTTGACCCACTCCTTTTTTCAAAAAAAAAAGCCACTAAAGGGATTGTGATTTTAGTATGGAATCTTTGTGGGCAATAATCATTCCTAAAAGGGAGTGTTAATTTTAGATTGAAAAACACTCCTTGCTTTTGAAGAACATATACTCAATAAACATAAGGTTTCCACTAAAAAAAAAAAAAAAAAGATGAATAGACTAACTCCAAACCAGAAAAGCTTAATTCTTCAAGTGTATATGGCCCCATACAGGCCAAGGCAGTCTCTCTGCCAGGATAGCAGTTCCCACTTCATGCCTCCCTCCATCTCTGCACCTCTGGAGAAAAGGCAGCTGGCTGTGGCCAGGCAGGGTGCAAGGAAGCCAGCCTCTCCTGGTAGAAATTTGTGGGGGCTACAAGTGCTGAGTCAGACCTGGGCTCTGCATCCGGGCCGGGACCTCACACTCACCAGCAGCTGTCAGGCGTAGGGATCCGCTCAGGACCAGTTCTGCTCTGCATCTACATTCCTAGCAACATATGTTGAGTGAATGATGGAGGAGAAGCCAGCTTGAATTAATGAGTGAATGAATGAATGGATGTGTGTTGAGGATGTGTGTGATGTGCCAAGTACTGTAGCGGGCACTGTCACCTACTTCATCTGCACAGCAATTCTGTGAAGTGGATGATCATGCCTATTCAAGGTCAGATAACTCAGGCAGTTTGCCAAAGAACTAACCCAGGACTCAACCCATGGTTTGGACCTACCAGATAGCTGATAAAAGCTCAATTTTGGGCTTACTACATGAGGAGTTCATAAGTACTTTAATTCTTTCTTTCTTTTCCTTCCTTCCTTCCTTCCTTCCTTTTCTTCTTCCCTTCCTTCCTTCTTTTCTTCCTTCCATCCATTTCTTTCTTCCTTTCTTTTGAGACAGAGTCTTGCTCTGTCACCCAGACTGGAGTGCACTGATGTGATCATGGCTTACTGCAGCCTCGGCCTTCCAGACTCAGGCAGCCCTTCCACCTCAGCCTCCCAAGTAGCTAGATCTATAGGCAGGGCGTGCACTACCACTCCCAACTAATTTGTTTTTTTTTTATAGAGATGAGGGTTCTCACCATGCTGCCCAAGCTGGTCTCAAATCCTGGGCTCAAGCAATCCTCCCATCTCAGCCTTCCAAAGTGCTGGGATTTTAGGCATGAGCCACTGCACAGAGCCTTTTTTTTTTTTTTTTTCCAAAATGGTTGTAGGAAAGGAAGAGTGTCAGCACTATTATCCGAACCTAGAGAGGGTCTCTTGGCACTGTGCATGTGCTATGGGATCTACAGTGAAAAAACTTGAGAGAGATAGTTACTGTATTAAACAAAAGAGTTGGGATCCAGAAGATCTTGAAGGTTTGAAGGAGGAGCTGGAATTAAAGTAATGCCCCACCCCCAATTTTTTCAATTACAAAAATCAAACCAATTCACTTAAAGTCCTGTCAGAGTCATTAACCCAACTCTATAAGGAGGGAGGAGGAGAGCTTGCAAGAATCAGCAGTGATTCTTGTCATTAATTGGCTATGTCATAGCACTTACCCTGTGGTAGTCTAATTATCAGAGGGAGGGGCAGGGGCAGGAAAGGACTGAGTACAAGATCAAGGTTAATGTAGCTGTAGGGTAGTCCTCAAGGCCAATAGGCCAAACTACAGCATTTGGTAGGTGCCTGAGGAAATTATAGGAGTTACATGGTCATTGCAGGTTCTATCTTGTTGTTCCCATCTTATAAAGATGTAGTGAGGATTAGGTGAAATAATATATTAAGAACTTAATGATGCATAGTACATAATACTTAATAAATATTAGTCATTGCTATTTTTTCTAAGTCTTCCATGTTATAAATTTCTATGATGTGTATTTTTATTTACATGAAGTATTTTCCTCTTCAGGTTTATTTTCTTTAGCTAAATTTTCAAAAGTGAGATACCTGAATGAAAGGGTGCAGGCACCCTGAGATCTCGTGATAGTTCATACATATTACCAAATTGCTTTCCTAAATCATTAGAATGATATATGCCATGACCAGCCACAAGGGAACCATCACTAGCACTGGGTATTTTTTTTTTTTCTTTTTTGAGATAGAGTCTTGCTCTGTTGCCCAGGCTGGAGTGCAACGAATGCAACCCTCCACCTCCCTGGTTCAAGCGATTCTCCTGCCTCAGTGCCCCGAGTAGCTGGGATTACAGGCATATGCCACCACACCCAGCAAATTTTTATATTTTTAATAGAGACAGGGTTTCGCCATGTTAGCCAGGCTGGTCTCGAGTTCCTGACCTCAGGTGATTCACCCGACTCAGCCTCTCAAAGTGCAAGGGTTACAGGCATGAGCCACCATGCCCGGCCACACTTGGTATTAGTATTGATTTGTATTTATAATAATTGGATTGATTTTTAGGGTTGATCCTTCTACAAATACCCATCCAGAGAAACAGCAGACTGGGTTTAGCTGGATACAGGGCAGGGCCAACCAACCAACTAGAATGAAACCAAAGGCAGGAAAGGGCCTCTCAGGTCAGGGAAGACTGATAAGAAAACTAGCAAGGATATGACCATTCTCAGGCGCTCACAGCAGGAAGGAGTGGAGCCATAAGATGCACATTGACCCCCCCCACCAAAAATGCTGCAGATAAACCCAGATAAGATGAGAGACCTCTGAGGCCTGAATAGCTTGTTCAAGGAAGAAAGAGAGGACCAGTGGCAGGCAAGAAAAGCTCACAGAAGCCCAGCCCGTGTTGCCTGGCAACGTGTGGAAGGAAGAGTCCCCAAATAATAACTTTCTGCAGAGGAATAAGAAGAAAAAACCTGTTGGGAAACTCAGGAACACAATACCTTATAAGGACTTCTGGTCACCAGAACTTAGTACTTTTCTGTTGTTTAAGCCACTCAGTTTGTGGAACTTTGGTAGGCAGCCCCAGCAGACAATGCAAAGGTCCTCCTGGATCTAGCCTCTCTTCATTCCTCTCCTCAGCTCTCAGTATCCCCCCTCATTCACCCTCCTAGCGCAGCCGACCTCCTCCTATCGCATGGAGACACTAGGCACACTTCCACTTTGGGCACTTTGGGCACTTTGCAGGGCTGTTCCCTCTGCCTTGAACTTCCTTCTCCCCAAATCTGCCTGACTCCCTCCTATGCCTCCTTCAGATTTTTACATCAATGTCACCTTCTTAATAAGGCTTTTCTTGACTACTTTGTTAAATATTGGACCTTCCCTACTACTCCCACTTTCTGGTTCCTCTTACCCTGCTCTGTTCTTTTTCCTGATAGCCCCAGTCCCTCTGACATACTATAGTATTACACTCTCCTTGTTTATCACCTTCAATTGTTTCTTGTCTGTCTCCCTGCATTGGAAGTTGCATGCCATGATGCCAGCAATTTTGTCTGTTTTGATCACTGATTCCTCTCAAGTGTCTTGCACAGTGTTTGACACATAAAAGGCACTCAATAACTGATGAACAAATGAATGGTCTTGAGTGGCTGATGTGTCTGGTGTGTGTGTGTGTGTGTGTGTGTGTGTGTGTGTGTGTGTGTGATTTCAGTGCTTACTCTATGTCTACCCCATGCTAAGCACTGCTTGAATGCCTGTGGAAACCCCTTAACAACCCTATGGGGTAACAATGATTATCTTCATCTTACATAAACAAGGAAACCAAGACTTACAGAGACTAAGAACCTTGCCTATGCTTCTTTTGTAAGTCGGCACATCAGAGTCCATATTCACACTCCAGGCTTTTTGATCCCAATGCCACACTGGCTTCTTGCTGGGCATTGGCAGGGGCTCTGTTCAGGAGAATGCCCCATGTCCCGTTTCCTAGGGATCAGGGTAGTAGCCCAGGGCAGCTGCAGCCCAAGGCAAGTGTTTCTAGAGTGGCCCTGAGCTACAGCTGGCCACCACCCAGCTGGTAATGGCTCAGGCTTCCAGGCTTGGCTCACTGATGATCAGCAGGGTCCAGATCACCCTGGATCTACCACTCACACGTGTGCCTGAGAGGGTGAGAGAAAGGGAAGATGAGAGAGGGCAGTAAATGAGGGCAGGGAGCAGCAGGCTATTGAAATTCTAGACTCAGTAGGAGCCAAGTGGGCCGGGTGGCTGGTATTACTGGCTGTGCTCAGCGGGCACCCAGTGGGCAGAAATCCCATTGCCCAGTTCTCCTGGGGCGGGGGTTGAAGGGCAGACTGTAACTCTGTAGTTGTATTGTGATGGTGAAGGAGGAAACAAGAGCAGCTGATCCGGCCTGGATCAGGAGTGCCCACGTGCAAACAGACAGGCCTTTGTGTCCTGGGCCCAGACAACAGGCTGCATTCTTCCCCCACCTCGGTGACGTCCTTCACGAACATGTCCTCAGAGTGCGTTTTCAAAGGATTAATCAGCTACGGATCAGATGACATGGCATTCCCTCTGTTACCCACTCTTGGCCGTAGCTGTGCCTTCACTTGTCTCTGAGCACAGAGTTGGGGGCCAGCCCCAGCCCTGCCCTTGGGATGCTTACAGTGGTCCCCAGATAGCTGCAGGTCTCAGAGATCTCAGCTGTCAGAATCTCAGAACACAGGGGCTGAAAGGGCCCAAGAGCAAGTCTGACCCCTGCTTTTTATTGGAGAGGTGATTGAGTAAGCGATAGGGCCATCACTGGGACCCAGGGGTCCTGCCCCTGACAGCAGTGTCCTTTCTGGTAGGAGCGTTAAGCTGCCCCAGAGTCTGACAGTTACATCAGCCCCCACCAAAGGACCTAAATTACCTCCCGGAGAAGCCTGAGGGAGATGGCTTCTTGATGAAGGTAGACTTAATTCTCACTAGGCTTAATTCTGGCTGGTTTCCAAAGCAAATAGCTTTCCTTGCCCAAGCCAAATGCAGGAGACAGGAAGCACCCAAGGATGTTTATTGCTGTCCGGCTTAACCACACTGTGGGACCCCTGAATGATCAGTTATCTTGTGAAATGCTTCTTTCTCTAGATGGAAAAAAACATCCCCTGGATACTAAAATGATCATCTTCCCTGACTTTTGGGGATCATGCTCTCAGAAATTAGAAGACTTGGGTTCTACTTCAGGTATGGCAACTTCAGACTGCAAGATCATAGAAAAGGAGCTCTCCTAACCCCTGATAACCACTGATCTGTTCTCCATCTCCACAATTTTATTTTATTTTTTCAAGAATGTCCTACACATGGAATAATTGAGTATGTAATCTTTTTTTACCTTAAACTTTTAATTTTGAGATAAATGTAGGTTATGCAATGGTAAAGAATAATACAGAGATTCTATGTGCACTTTATCCAATTTCCCTTAATGATATTATCTTGCAAAACTATAAAGTCGAGATACAGAATATTTCCAACAGCACAAGGATTCCACATTGTCCTTTTATTTCCACACTCACTTCCTTTCCACCCCCCACCGACTCCTTAATCCCTGGCAATCACTAATCTATTCTCCATTTCTAAAGTTTTGTCATTTCAAGAATGCTATATTTAAGGAATCATACTGTATGAAACCTTTTGTGATAGGATTTTTTCACTCAGCATAATTCTCTGGAAATGCATCTAGATTATTGTGTGTATACCTGCTAAGTATTATTCTACAGTGCGGATGTCCCACAGTTTGTTTAACCACTCACTCACTGAAGGATATCCGGGCTGTTTTCAGGTTTTGGCTCTATGAATAAAGCTATTATAAACATTAGTCTACAGGATTTTGTATGAACATTTGTCTTCATTTCTCTGGGATAATTGCCCAGGAGTGTAATTGCTGGGTCATATGGTAGTTACATGTTTAATTTTTAAAGAAACTGACAAATCATTTTCAGATTGGCTGTAACAGTTTTACTTTCCTGCCAGAAATACGTGAGTAGTCCAGTTTCTCTCCATCATCAGCAGCATTTAATGTTATCACGATCTGTTTTTAGCCATTCTGATAGGTGTGCGGTGATAACATTGTCATCTTAATTTTCTTTTCCCTAATGGCTGATGATGTTGAACAACTTTAGATGTGCTATTTGCCATTTGTATATCTTCTTCAGTGAAATGTCTATTTATGTCTTTTGCTCATGATCTAATTGGATTATTTGCTTTTTTACTGTTGAGTTTTTAGAGTTCTTTGTATATTCTAGATACTAGTCCTTTACTGCATATGTGATTTGCAAATATTTTCCTCCATTCTGTAGCTTATCTTTTCATCATTTTCACAGGAGTTCTTATAGAACAAAAATTTTGAATTTTCATTAAGTCCAATTTATCATTTTTTCTTTCATGATTATGTTTTTTGTATTAAGTCTGAAAACTCTTTGCCTAGCTGTAGACCTCAAAGATTTTCTCCTAGTTTTAGGGTAAAAGTTTTACATTTTTGTGTTTTACATTTAAGTCCATGATCCATTTTGAGTTAACTTTTGCTTGAGGGTGTGAGACTTAGGCCAATATTGGTTATTTAGTTGGTTGGTTGGTTGATTGATTGATTATTGCCCATAGGTGTCCATTGGTGCCAGCATCATTTGTTGAAAAGGCTTTCCTTTCTCTATGCAGTTGCTCTTGACTCTTGTTAAAAGTCAGTTGGGCATAAAATGTCCAGAATAGGCACATTTATTGAGGCAGAAAATAGACGAGTGGTTGGTCTAGGGCTAGTAGGGGGAGTTGTGGAAAAGTATGGATCACTGATAAAGGGTACAAAGTTCTTTGGGGGGTAATAAAAGTGGTTTAATATTGATTGTGGTGATGGTAGCACGACTCTGTGAATATATTAAAAACCATTGGGTTTTACATTTTAAGTAGATGAATTGTATGGTGTGTGAACTATATCTCAGTAAAGCTGTGACCAAAAGAAATCAGTTTCGCATATTTGAGTGGGTCTATTTCTGGGTTCTGTTTTCCATTCAATTGGTCTGTGTGTCTATTACTTTGCCAGTACCACAAAGTCTTGATCACCGTAACCATACAGTAAGTCTTAAAATGTGACAGATGGTTTCCTTTCACTTTGTTCTTTTTTTCCAAAATATTTTAGCTAGTCTAGTTCCTTTGTCTTTTCACGTAGATCTTGGAATGATTCTATCCATATCTGCAAAAATCTTATCAGAATTTTGATAGGTACTGCCAGTCCTCTCTATCAATTGGTTTCACATCTATAGATTCAACCAACCAAGGACCAAATATTAAAAAAAATAATAATAATAAAAATGCAACAAAAAAAACACAAATAAAAACCAAACAACATATCAACTATTTACATACATTTAATTGTATTAGGTATTATAAGTAATCTAAAGATAGTTTAAAGTATATGAGAGGCTGTGCTTAGGTTTTATGCAAATACCATGACTTTTTATTAAGGAACTTGAGCATCCAAGGATTTTGGTATGGAGGAGGGTGTCCTGGAGCCAATTCCCTGAAAATATCGAGAAATTAGTTTTATTGCAATAAGTGTATATCAATTTGGGAGAAATTGACATCTTTGTTAAATTTTCCAATTTATGTTTTGCAGGAGATGGGTTTTATGAACATATATATATATATACAGAAAATACATATATAAATTTTCCAATTCATGAACACGGCATGTCTCTGCATTTATTTAAATGTTGTTTGATTTCTTTCATCAATGTCATGTGATTTTCTGAATTTACGTTTTGTACGTTTTGTTAGATTTACCTAAGTATTTTTTTTTTTAAGGCTATTGTAAATGATACTGTATTTCTAGTTGTAGTGTTTAAGTCTTCACTGCTAGTATATAGATGTATGATTGATTTTTGTATGTTTGTCTCACACCTTGTTACATTGCTGAATTAACTGATTAGTTTTGGATGCTCTTTCTGTGGATGCCATGAAATTTCTACACAAATAAGCATTTCATCTTAAATAGAAACAGTTTTATTTATTCCTTTCTGATCTATATGCCTTTATTTCCTTTTCTTGCCTGATTAAACTGGCCAGAACTTCCAGCACTACATTGAATAAGAGTGGTGAGAGCACACATCCTTGTTTTGTTGCTGATATTAGAGACAAAGTATTCAGTCTTTACAATTAGGTATAATGATAGCTGCAAATGTTTCATAGATGCTTTTCATCAAGTTGAAGTTTCTTTCTATTATTGTTTTTCAAAAAAATTTCTTTTATCATGAATAGGCATTTAATTTTGTTGAATGCTTTTTCTTTTACATCAGTTGATATGATCATCTAATTTTTCTCCTTCTTTTTTAGTCTGTTAACATGGTGAATTACATTGATTGCGCCAGCCTTGTATCTCGGGAATAAACTCTTAATTGGTGACTTTTTATATATTTGCTAAATTCTATTTAGCAATACAATAATTCTTTTATATATTGCTAAGTTCCATTTCCTATTTTCTTAGAAACTTTTGCATCTGTATTCATGAGAGATACTGTTCTGTAATATTCTTTTTTTGTACTGTCTTTGTCTGGTTTTGGTATGCAGGTAACACCAGCTTGATGAAATAAATTAGGACGGGTTCCTTCCTATTTTACTTTCCGGAAAAGATTTTGTAGAATTGAAGTAAATTCTGCTTTATTCTTTTTTATTCTCCAAAGACATCATTTGGGCCTGAAGATTTCTTTGTTAGGAATTTTTTCACTACCAATTAATTCAATTTATTTAGTAGCTTTGGGCTATGCAAATGATCTATTTCATATTGGGTGAGCTGTAGTAGTTTGTATTTTTTAATAGATCTGTCTATTTCATGTAACTTGTCAAATTTGTGTGTGTAGAGTTGTTCATACTTTTTTTATTAACCATTTGATGCCTCCATGGTCTGTAGTGATATGCCCTGTTTCATACCTGGTATTAATAATTTGTGTCTTCACTCCTTTTTTCTTTGTCAGTCTTGCTAGAGAGGTTTGTTGATTTTATTGATCTTTCAAAGGATCAACTTTTTATTTCATTGATTTCCTCCACTGTTTTTCTGTTTTAAATTTCATTATTTCTGTGGTTAATTTTATGATTTTCTTCCTTCTGCTTGCTCTGGGCTTATTTTTTTCTTCTTCTTTATGTTCCTGAGACGGGAGCTTAGATTATTGGTTTGATACTTTCCTCCTTTCTCTAGAGTATGCTTTTAGCGCTATAAATTTTACTCTCAGCACTGCTTTAGCTGTGTCCCACAAAAATTCTTGTTGCATTTTCATTTACACTTAGTTCAAGGTACTTTTTAATTTCCTCTGAGACTTTCTCTTTGATTTATATATTATTTAGAAGTGTGTTGTTTAGTTTCTAAGTGGTTATTTTTTCCATTTTCTTTCTGTTATTGATCACTAACTTGAGTTTATTGTAGTCAGGAGAACGCACTCTGTATGATTTCTTTTAAATTTGTTGAAGTTTATTTTATGGCCCTGGACCTGATCTATTTTGGGATATGTTACACAGACAATTGAAAAAACTTATGTATATTCTGCTGTTGTTAGGCACAATATTCTATAAATGCTGATTAGATTTTTGTGTTTTTGTTTTGTTTTGTCTGTTTGTTTGTTTTTTAGATGGAGTCTCGCTTTGTCACCCAGGCTGGAGTACAGTAGCACAATCTCGGCTCACTGCAACCTCCCCCTCTTGGGTTCAAGCGATTCTCCTGCCTTAGGCTCTTGAGTAGCTGGATTACAGGCATCCACCACACCTGGCTAATTTTTGTATTTTTAGTAGAGGCAGAGTTTCATCAGGTTGGTCAGGCTGGTCTCAAACTCCTAACCTCAAGTAATCTACCCACCTCAGCCTCCCAAAGTGCTGGGATTACAGGCATGAGGCTCTGTGCCCAGCCTATATCTCCTTATATAGCTTTTTCAATGGTTTCTTTTGGTATTGTGTTATATGTACATGTCATAGTCTACTGCTGCCATCACTTTTCTAAAAATTGTACTCTGTGACAGATAGACCATCATTTTATCAGTACACATGAAGTGTAGAAACCTTAGCTTCCCTTTATGTCTTTTTACCCTTCCCTTATTATAATTTTCTTAAATGTTTCCTTTTTACATTTAGAACCACCTCAGACAGTATTATAATTTTTGCTTCAATTATCAAACAAAATCTAAAATACTCAAGAGGAATCTTCACCCATATTTCTGCTTACCATTTTTTTTTGTTCTTCCTGCCATTCCAAGATTCCATCTTTTATCATTTCCTTCTGTTAGAAAACTTTCTCTAGCCATTCTGTTAGAGTAGGTCTGCTAGTGATAAATTTTCTTAGTTTGACTTTATGTTCACTGAGCATGTTTTCATTTCCCATTCATTTTGAGGATGTTTTCCTTGGATATAGGATTCTCAGTTAACATCTTTCAACACTTGAAAACTGTTATGCCACTTCCTTCTGCCTCCATGGTTTCTGATAAGAAATCCACTATTATTTGAATGATTTTCTCTTATGAGTAAAGTATTATTTTTCTCTTTGCTTTGAAGACTTTTTTCTTTGTTTTTAAAATTCTGAAGTTTGCTCAACATATGTCTTGACATAAGTTTCTTTGGTTTTATCCTATTTGGATAAAACTTTTAGAATCTGCTTTAAAAATCTATAGGGGTTTTGTGGTATTTTGCCAAACTTGGGAAATTTTCAACTATTGATTCTGTAAGTGCTTTTTCAGCTCTGCCCTTTATCTCCTCTTCACTTCAATGACAAAATGTTTTATTTTTTTGTTATGGTCCCACAAGTGCAGAGACTATTCATTTTTTTCTGTGTTTTTTCTCTCTGTTGTTCACATTGATGATAATTTGGGTAATTTCTCTATCTTCAGACTTGCTGATTTTTTCCTCTTTTTCCTTCATTTTCTTATTGAGCCCATTGAGCTTAATGCTTTCATTATTGTATTTTTTCATTCTAAAATTTTCATTTGGTTCTTCTTTACACTTTCTATTTCTTTACTACTTTCTGTTTTCATTTGTTTGGCCAGGCGCGGTGGCTCAAGCCTGCAATCCCAGCACTTTGGGAGGCCGAGACGGGCGGATCACGAGGTCAGGAGATCGAGACCATCCTGGCTAACACCGTGAAACCCCGGCTCTACTAAAAAATACAAAAAACTAGC
>NW_012113586.1:4034064-4058498 GCF_000951035.1 Colobus angolensis palliatus | reverse complement strand
TTAGCCAGGATGGTCTCGATCTCCTGACCTCGTGATCCGCCCGTCTCGGCCTCGCAAAGTGCTGGGATTACAGGCTTGAGCCACCGCGCCCGGCCTATAATTGCTTTTTAATGATGGCTCCTTTAAAATCTTTGCTAGGTAATTCTAACATTTCTGTCATCTTGGTGTTGGCATCTGATGATCACTTTCTTTTTATTCAGTTTGAGATCTTCATGGTTCTTGGTATGATGAATAATTTTCTATTGAAACCTGGACATTTGGGGTATTAAGTTATGAGATTCAGGATCTTACTTAAGTTTTCTATTTTAGCGACTTTCTCTGACACTGCTGGGGCAGGAAAATGGGGGAAAGGCACTATTTTATTACAGCGAGGTGGAGATGGAAGACCAGGCTCTTCACTTGGCCTCCACTGACACCTGAGATTGGGGTTCTTTATCACTACTGGGCCGGGGTGGGAGTTCTAACTCTCCCCTGTGCCTCCATCGACAACTTCCTGGCTTGATGGGGTAGGGTTGCTTCTTACTGATCTCCACATGGCCACCACAGGCACCGAGGGGGTGAATGGCCTCTTTACTCTGTAATGATGAAAAGCCTTGACTCTCTGTAAGTCCTGAGGCTACCCCAGTGGTGAGTAGGAGAGGCAACTTCTTACAGCCTGTTAAATGTTTAGGCTCCTGATTTGATCATTGCTGGTATGGAAGTTACAAGTTTTTTGTTTTTTTCACAACGGTTGTCAATAGTAAAGCAGTTAATTTCTAAAATGTTTCTGTTTGGTCAAGGTGCCCTTTCTTTGGTTGTCTGGCTAGAGAGAAAATACTTTTGTTGGAGCTTTTTCAGTCTGCATTCATCAGCATTTCCAGATTGTCAGTTTCTTCAGCACCCATTTTTGGATATATAAGGCAAAAAACAACAACAGCAACAACACCATAAAACAAAAGAAACACCACAGGAAGTTCAACCCCTTGTTGTTCCTCAAATCCTAAGGTCACTAGCTGGTCTGCCTTCTTCTCTCAACCCTCTTATTTTCTTTTCTTTCTTTTTTCTTTTTTAACTTTTGTTTTAGGTTCAGGGTTGCATGTGAAGGTTTGTTACACAGGTGAACTCGTGTCACGGGGGTTTGTTGTACAGATTACTTTTCATTGAGATATTAAGCCCAATACCCAATAGTTACCATTTCTGCTCCTCCCACCTTCTACCCTCAAGTAGACCCCAGTGTTTGTTGCTCCCTTATTTGCGTTCATAGGTTCTAATCACTTAGTTTTCACTTATAAATGAGAACATGTGACATTTGGTTTTTTGTCTTTGGGTTCCCGCATCAGTTTGCTAAGGATAATGGCCTCCAACTCCATCCATGTTCCCATAAAAGAAACAATCTTGTCCTTTTTTATGGCTTCATAGTATTCCATGGTGGATATGTATCACATTTTCTTTATCCAATCTGCCATTGATGGGCATTTAGGTTGATTCCATGTCTTTGCTATTGTGAATATTACTGCAATGAACATTTGCATGCATGAGTTTTTATGGTAGAATGCTTTATATTTCTCTGGGTATATACCCAGTAATGGGATTACTGGGTTGAATGGTAGTTCTGCTTTTAGCTCTTTGAACCCCTCAGTTTTCTTATGCTTGTTTTATATATATGATTTCTAGGCTACGTTTCTTGAAGAGTGGAGAAAAGCACACCTTTATCTTCCTGGAAACAGAGTCACAATGCAGCCTTTGAGACTGGCTTCTTGCACTCAGTATAATGCCTTTGAGATTCATCTATGTTGTTGCATGTATTAAGAGTTTATTCCTTTTTACTACTGAGTAGTCCACTGTATATTCCAGTTTGTTTATGTGTGCATCGGTTGAAGGAAATTTTGATTGTTTCCAGTTTGGGAGACTATGAATAGAACTGCTATAAATATTTTTGTACAGGTTTTTGCAGGAACACAAATTTTCATTTCTCTAAAGTAAATATCCAGCAGCAGAATTACTGGGTTGTATAATAAATTTATGCTTAAACTTTATAAGAAACTGCTAAACTGTTTTCCAGAATGGCTACATCATTTTTCATTCCCACCAGCAGCATTCCCACCAGCAGCATACGACATTTTCTGTTACTCCACATCCTTGCTCACATTTGGTATTTTTAGTGTTTTTATTTTATCCATATTAACAAATGCGCAATAGTATTTCATTGTGGTTTAATTTGCATTTCCCTAATAGCTAATTCTGTTTAACACTGTTTCATGTGCTTATTGCCATCTATACATCCTCTTTGGGGAAGTATCCATTTGAGTCTTTTGCCCATTTTTTTCTTTTTTAGACAGAGTTCTCACTCTGTTGCCCAGGCTGGAGTGCAGTGGCGGTATCTCACTGTAACTTCTGCCTCTTGGCTTCAAGGGATTCTCCTGCCTCAGCCACCCCAGTAGCTGGTATTACAGGCGCGCATTACCACACCTGGTTAATTTTTGTATTTTTAGTAGAGACAGGGTTTCACCGTGTTGGCCAGGCATGTCTCAAACTCCTGACCTCAGGTGATCTGCCCACCTTGGCCTCCCAAAGCGCTGGGATTATCAGCGTGAGCTACCGCACCCAGTCAGTTTTCTGATTCTTGATCCTTTGTATGGACCTCTTTTTTTCTCCAAAAGATTATCAGTTTTGTTTTTTTTTTTTTTTTTCCACAGTGTTCTGAAATTCAACAATAAAGTGTGTTGGTATGAGATTTTGTTCACTCATTGTAGGAAAGATCTGTGTCTTCTTTCATTCTGAAGACATGTGCTTCAGTTTGGGGAAATATTCTTGCATTATATCTTATCATAGCCTCACCTCAGGTTTTACTCTTTTCTCTTGTAGAAACTCCGGTTAAGCTGATGTTGGTCCTCTTGGGCTGATTCTTTAAATTTCTTGTATTTCCCTCTGTTTTCATTTTCTTTGTCCTTTTGTTCACTTGAGTTCCTATGATATTTCCTTGATTTCATCCTCTAATCTTTCTAGTAAATTTTTAAAAATTTAATGTCATATTCTTAATTTGCAAGAGTTCTTCTCTCTATCCACTTGCTCTTGTTTCATGGCTGTAAAACCTCCTCTGATTCGCCTGAAAAGCTGAATTAACTATTTCACATGTTCTATTTTGTTTTCTGTATTTTTTGTTTGTTTGTTTGTTTTTGTTTCTGTTTCTGTTTTGAGACACAGTCTCACTCTGTCGCCCAGGCTTCAGTGCAGTGGCAAGATCATGATGCTGGCTTACTGTATCCTCTGCTTCCTGGGCTCAAGTGATCCTCCGGCCTCAGTCTCCCTGATCCTCCAGCCTCAGCCTCAGCTGGGAATATAGGCGTGTGCCACCACACCTGGCTAATTTTTGTATTTTTGGTAGAGATGGGGTTTTGCCGTATTGCTCAGGCTGGTTTTGAACTCCTGAGCTCAAGCAGATCGATCTGCCCTCCTTAGTCTCCCAAAGTCCTGGGATTATGGGCATGAGCCACCACACCTGGCCCTGTTTGCTGTATTGTATCCATTTCTTCCACTTCTCTGCACTTAAAACCAGTTCTGTCTCTCTCCCTCTACTGCAGTATGCTCAAGGACCGTAGTCAGCTGACTCCTGGAGGTTTTCATTTATCAGATTGATTTACAACACTGACAGGTAACCAGAAGGAATGAAGTCCAACATGAATTTGGCCCCCATCAGATGTGTAGAGGAGCCAGGGATGAGGGTCAAGAGAGGGAACAACTGATGAATAAAAACGCATCCCAAGAAAATTCACATGCTTGGTAGTATTCACCAGCTTTTTCTGCTCCTGGCTACTGGGAAGAAACATGTCTCCTGCTAGTTCTGAGGCAAACCCAGTGCCACTGGACTCCCAGGGACACAGGCATGTCACCCATGCTCATGGGCTTGATTGTGTTTCAATGGCATTCATATTTCCCTGTCTCCAACGGTACCTTCTGTTGTACCTGTGTTCCAGCTGGAGCTCTGCTTATGAGACTCCTGGAAGTGGATGTCCTGTTGCCAGCCACATCTCAGAGGTTACTTACTACAGCAGCCACACCATTTTCTGCCCATTTTCTTCCAAGCAAAGAAGCCCTGAGCCATTTAGCACTCGTAATTGTCCTTTACACCTCAGTCCACCCATACTTTTATTATTATTGTTGTTGTTGTTATTATTTTCTCTATTTAATTACAAGGAGAAATAGACAAAAACAACTATTCTTTTTCTCAATCACTTTACTTATTTTTGTTATCAGTACTGAACAATTCTCAGCCATTATATTGTTGATGTATCCCCTTGCCCATTCTCTTTCTTCTCTCTGAATTCTGGACAGTTTCTCGCATGCCACTAGAAGCCCACACACAAGGGCCCTCTGCTTTTCTTTGCAGAAGGCCACTCAGTGCACACAAGAGCAACCCGACAGTGCAGGTCACGTGTGTCCTCAGGGTCCTTTGCTTTTAAAAATGTGTAGAATGTCAATGAATTATTTTTATTCTTTATGAGATACATGTAGAGTTCAATGCTTATTTTGTCATTTCTTTCTTTCTTGAGATGCACATCAGCATTGTGCATCTCAGAGTGAAACCTCCCACAAGAGCTTCATCCACTGGTCCTATTTGTCCAATAACAAGATGGATGGAGAGTATAAAAAGATGCCTTGTGCTTATAGTAACAATGTTGATGATGAACTAGGAAACACATGAAGACCTTCCCCTGCCATTCACCTCCATGTGATGAAGTTGGGGACATAGTTTGATGTGAGTCCCCTGGAAGGACCAGGAGATGTGGAAGTCCAAGATAAGATTCAAACTGGGCTCCCCTACCACCTCCTCACACCTCAGTCCAGATAAAACAAGGGCGGCCTTGATCAGAAGAACCTAAGGCTTCTACCAGAAAGTGCTAGGAGGGAAGCGATGGAGCCAGAGGATGCAACTCACGTGGATGAGACCCATTTGGCCAACGAACAGCCTGAGAATGTGAGTGGAAGCTCATCCCTAGTGTGTAGGGGTGTGCAGTCAGCCACAGTCTTAGGCCCAGCCCAGCCTCAGCCCCACTGATGTCACTTTGGTGCTGGATTTGTGAGGACAAGGGAGACCAGATCCTGGCTGCCTTGCCTCTTTCTCCCTCCACTCTGCATTGCCTCCCTGAGTCATTGCTCAACAATAACCACTTCAAAGTGGAAGCTACAGCAGCCCCAACTCTGGGCTTGATGTCAGACTTGTCCAGTTCTGATGATGTAGACATTTGAACTGCCATCCTTTTGGCTTCAAGTCATTTGATTGGGCTTTTCTTTAGGAATTATACTCCCTTTACGCATCCTAACTGCTCAGAGTATGCTGAGAGAAATCATTTTTTCAGGAGTCAGTTGAGATGAGGTTTGGAGAGCAAGAGGGTCAGTGTGTCCTCTGTGGACCTGCTGTGATGTGACCAGGAGGAGGCCTCACCCAGAAGCAGACAGAGGCAAGAAAGAGCACACTGGGAAGGGGCATGTGGGGCCGTCATGCCCTCCTGTTCCTCTACAAGGTGGCCCCAGCCTTTGAGTTTGGACTAGGAGACCTGGCCCTTTTGGAAGCAGGATGCTGACACTATGGTTATTAAAAGTTGCCCAGTGTGCCCGCCATTATACCTTACCTCAATCCCCTTGCTTTGGTTAATCCAGTCACTTGTCTCATCTTTAGTATATGCTCCAAAAACCCTGTAATAAGTTCCTTTGGGAAACCTTGGGTTCCAGATGCCCAAGTAATTCTTTCAGGGTTCTGAGGGCCATAAAACTAGCAAACTGAGGGAGAGGCAGGTTAACGATTCCTCTGAGTGTCAGGCAGATCTGGTTTTTTCTTTGACATCTCTTCTATCTCAAAGTATATCTTGCTTACCTTGCTGACCACACATTGCTAAAGGAATCTGTGCAAGTTTTTTCTTACTCCATTTCTAGATTTTTTTTTCCCAGACCAACTCAACATATGAGAAGATTAAGCCAGTATCCAAGGTCAAGGCTGCACCCCCAACAGCCTGATGTGTATGTGGGCAAAAGTTCTAGAAAGGATAACCAGTCCTCCCCTGCCCTGCTGCAGCCTGTAGAAGACTCTTCAGCAAAGCAATATCCCTAGCTCCACCTGACCCTAGGCCTGACCTCCAGCCCAATCCCAACAAGTACATATGGAGCCACAGATCATAGTGAAAACGTGCTGGGCTTCCTTCATGACTGGCTGTGCATAGTCACAGAACAGAGCTGCAGAAAAAGGCCAGTTTCTATCCATCTGAATTTTGACATTTCTTTGCAATTCAACCTTGGGTCCAAACTACTCACAACCTCAGTTTCTTCATGAGAAGATGAAGGAACTTATCTCCCTAAATTTTGGTTTCCAGTGAGACACATGATCCAGTTTGAATCATATTATTATTAATTAGCCATGTGCCTGATTTCTACTTTTTATTTATCCTTAAGATTGCCCTCTCATTGTGGTTTTAATTTGTATCTCCCTGATAATTAGTGATGATGAGCATTTTTCGTATGTTTTCTGGCCATTTGTATATCTTCTTTTGAGAATCGTCTATTCACGTCTTTTGCCCCCTTTTTGATGGGATTATCTGTTTTTTGTTTTGTTTTGTTTTGTTTTGTTTTTCTTGCTGATTTGTTTGAGTTCCTTGTAGATTCTGGATATTAGTCCTTTGTCAGATGCAGAGTTTACAAATACTTTCTCCCACTCTGTGGGTTGTCTGTTTACTCTGCTGATTATTTCTTTTTTTCTGCAGAAGCTTTTTAGTTTAACTGGGTCCCATCTATTTATTTTTGTTTTTGCTCCACTTGCTTTTGGGTTCTTTGGCATAAACTTGGAGGAACTTTTGAAAGCTCCAATTGCGGACAGTAGGTCCTGGGACCTGTAGGCTTTAACAGATGCCCAGGTGACTTCAATGGCCAGCCAGGTTTGGAAATCACAGGTTTCCAGGCTTACAGCCCAACTCCTCTGCTGGCATAGAAGGCTCTCGGTGATCTAGCTCCCCATGCCTTCCTCTCCTATTTCATTTCATGCCTCTTTCCTAACAGTTTTTGGAATTTTGTGGCCCAACAGTGCTGACAGTCAACAGTATTCACACACATGATGTTATTTCACCTCTCTGCTTTAAGAGACAGTCATGCATCACATAATGACGTTTGGGGCGATGATGGAACATATATACAATGGGGGTCCCATAAGATTATAATAGATAGAAAAATTCCTAACCCCTAGTGATGTCATAGCCATGTTAAGTTTGCAGTGCAATGCATTGCTCATATGTTTGTGGTGATGCTGGTGTAAACAAACATACCACATTGCCAGTTGTATAGAAGTATAGCACGTATAACTACATATAGTACGCAACATTTGATAATGATAAAAATGATTATGTTACTGGTTTATGTATTTACGATACTATATGTTTTATTGTTAGAGTGTATTCTATTTATTTAAAAAAAAAAAAAACGTTAACTGTAAAACAGCCCCAGGCAGGTCCTTCAGGAGGGATGCAGAAGAAGGCATTGCCTCATAAGACATGACGGCTCCAGGCATGTTATTGCCCCTGAACACCTTCCGGTGGGACAAGATGTGGAGGTGGGAGAGAGTGATATTGATGATCCTGACCCTGTCTAGGCCTAGGCTAATGTGTGTGCTGTATCTATGCTTTTGATAAAAGGATTTTAAAAGTTTTAAAAAATTAATAGAAAAAGGCTTATGGAATAAGGATATACAGAAAGAAAATATTTTTGTACAGCTGTACAATGTATTCATGTTTTGAGGCTAAGTGTTATTACAAAAGAATCAAGGTTTTTAAAAAATGTAAAAGTTTATAAAGTAAAAAATAACAGTAAGCTAAGGTTAATTTATTATTGAAGAAAAAAATTCTTAAATAAATGTAGTGGAGCCTAAGTGTACCCTGTTTATAAAGTCTACAGTACTGTAATGTCCTAGGCCTTCACATTCACATACCATGCACTCACTGACCTGCCCAGGGCAACTTCCAGTCCTGCAAGCTTCATTCATGGTAAGTGCTCTATATAAGCTCACCATTTTTTATCTTTTATACCATATTCTTACTAAAGCATAGGTTAGTTTGCCTACAGTATTCAGTATGGTAATGTTCACAGACTCAAGTTATACCTTTCGGAATACTGTCATGTTATGATACCAAATATTGTAGGCAATTGTAGCAGAGTGGTTAAATATTTGTGGGTAGCCTAGGTGTGTAGAAGACTATACTATCGAAGTTTGTGTACATATATTCTATGATGTTCACACAATGATAAAATCGCCTAATGACATATTTCTCAGAATGTGTCTCATCATTAAGCAACAGGTAACTGTACTTCCCCTTCTTCCCACAATGGCCTCTTCTACCTTGTGCCCTGAAAAATTCCCATTTGTTCTTTCAGCTCCAACTCAGACACCAAACAGTTTTTGCAGAATTATTCCACTTATATAAAGTTCAAAACAGGCAAAACTAACCTATGCTTTAGTAGTCAGGAGAGTGGTTACCCCTTGATGATGGTGGCAGGTGCTAGTCATGTTTCTTGATCTGGGTGCTAGTTACATGGTTTTACTCCAGTTTGTGAAAATTCATTAACTGTGCAGTCATGACATGTGCAGGGTTTGTACCAGTTCAGATGACTCTTCCTCCAGGAAGCCTTTGTGGATACCTCTCTTAGAGTTAATTCTGCCCCTTTCCTGTTGCTGCTCTGCCTAGTTCTATGTTCTTTTTGGGTACTTAACACTCTGAATTACAATTCCTTTATTGACCCATCTGCCTCTCCATCTAAACTGGGAGCTACTTGAGGACAGGATCTGAGAATCCCCAGCACCTGCCAGCGCTCTCCCACATGCTCAACAGATGCGAAGGACTGAATAAAGGAGCAAAAGGAGGAAGAAAGCATGAGCTTGGGTGCAATGGCACTTGCTCCTTTTGTCTTTCTTTTTATCAAGAATACACAATATGGTGCTATTGAGCTGTTTTTAACCAACCAGGGCAAGAAATGTAAACAGTCTCCCTCACCGCCCCTTTCGTGCCTGAGAAGGATTGCCTGTGCCCCCACAGCTGGGGATCTGGCCTCTGCAGCCCCTGGGGTGCTCTGCTGGGCTCTCAGTCCACCAAGCTGGTAGCCGCCTCTCTGATCTCATCTCTTGTGTAAATGCCACAGTCCAGAAGGTTTCCCATGGGATTACTGAGTTGGCATCTTCTCACTGTCTTCTATTATTGCTTAGCTGAAGAGAACATTTCACTGCTCCAGGCAAGTCATAACAATAACAAAAAAAATTTTTAAGGGCTTAAAGGACTAAGAGGAGTTCCTGTGGCCAATTCTGAGCTAAAAGCAGACTCACCACTTGGCAACCGGAATGCCACCCCCTTCCTGCATCGTTCTCTACCTTCAGTCCTCCCTGTGTCGCCTCAGGTCCCACTTCCTGCAGGTACCCCAGGCTTTTTCCCTCTCTTTCTACTAGCAAGACCAGCTGCTGGGAAAATGGCCACCTATAACTCAGTGTACACAAATATGGCTAAGTCTGAAGTAGCTCTGGTGTGGTGAAAAGAGCTCTGGGCTCGGAACCATACACTCCAGGTCTCAGTTCTATCACTGTCACCTACTGCCTGGGAGCAAGTCACTCCAGCTCTCTTGACCTTGCTCTCCTTTTATATAAACCAAGACATAAACAGGGTATCTTGCCTATGGATTGCTAGGAGCATTCACAGTGAGATGAGGAAGCTCAAATACTTCCATACTGCTGTAAACCTCCATGCAAATATGAACAGTATTACAGGTCACATGGATGGAAGGGTGCCTTTTCAAGGGGCAGTTGCACTTTAAACCTCACATCCTAAAGGAATTTCCAACATCATTGACTGAGGTGGGGAGAAATTGTGGGTCAGATGGCTTTCTGATAAGAGCACTCCAAGACAAAAGGAAATGGAAGTATGTGGAAGGTCACTCACCTCCTTCAGGGAGCTATATTTCCACATCCTGAGCATCCTGTCTCACTGGTTTTCAACAAGCCTGTCCCTAAGGTCACAGGAGCCCTTCACTATGTAGTAAAGGCTATTCTCCAAGACACAGTTGAAGCTCCAGCCTCATTCAGTGGCCACTACTGATGGCCCACCCCTGCCTGCTGCTCCTCTAAAGGACTGCTAAAATTCCCTGCACACACCTGTCTCACAGGTGCTGAAGCCAAACCAGATGGGCAGGAAAACACACATTCCCCCGTCAACATCCCATGTCACTGGATTCGAAAGGTAAAAGTGAGTTTGGGGAAGTCATTGACAGCTAACAGCCTTCAGCTTATCAAAGAGAAAAAACAAAAATTCCTAGTATCTAATCTAAGTCTTAACACAAGATATTTTCAGCTTCCCTTTGAGTTAACCTTCATAGGGTATATATGCCCAAGGAACCCCAGGTGAAATTGTAGCACAATTGCATAGGAATATCTGATGGAGTGAGGGCTGAGACACATTCCTGTGATGTTAGCAAGTTTGTTCCCTGAGCATCTAGAGGGGAAACAGAAGATATTCATCCTCAGATGCTCACAGCCACTGACACAGCACCCAGTAACATGGTGGCAATGAGAATGACATTGCTGTTTGATAGGCTTGGGATGGAATCCTGGCTCTGTCATTTATTCAGGGTGGGACCTGGTGACCCTTGGAAAAGTTAGAGTCAGGTGCCACCAACTCAGTTTCCTCAATTATACAATAGTAATTAAAATGCCCACCTCATAGTGGAACTTCGTGAATTAAAGAAAGATGATGCATGCAGAGTGCTTACCAGTGACTGGCAGGTAAAAACTCACTAAATGGTAGTTGTTTCAATATTCTGCTTCAGAACTCATTTTCTAGCAAGTGGCCCTTTACATAAGGACACAAACGAACATAAGCATAAGTTAAATTCCATTTTCATCCTCCAAATATCTATTAGGAAAGGAAGTGGGGACACCTAGGCAAAAGGTGTATTAAAGAATATGGTTTCTTATCACTTCATTTAGGGCATGGTATAAGCTGAAGGTGAAAAGTATCTATGGGGGTGCATTCTGATAGCCTGTCATTCTCACCTAAGAAAATCAGATCCTCCCAAGTGGGGGAAGAACAGAACTTCCAAAGATGGTCCCAGTCTAAGCCACCTACACCAAGTAAAGAGATGTTCTAAAGTTGCAGCCAATCCTAAGAAATAGCCACATTGGCTATCTCTTATGGGGCCACCTGGTATCATCTTGATTCTTAATGAGAATGATCAGTCATTCAGGGACTGGGCTCCCCATGCATAAGTAACTTCCCAAACTTCTAAAAACATCTCGCTAAAAGAGAACTGAACTCTTATATTTCAACCACAGCATAGGCACCTAATCCCACCTACCAAATTATAATCATTTTGCATCAGCCATTTCTATACTTGTGTCCTATAAGTTTCAATTACTTTAGGGGATAGTCAAGTAACAAAGAAGGAGAGTTTCTTTATAAGAAGGCCTCCATTATGGAGCTTCTAGCTCAGAAAAGCAGTCATCCTGCCAAGATCCTACTAGAGTATATAGTTCATAATTGTTTATTGAGCAATTGACTGATTCATTGATTCATTAATTTAGTTACTCAACAAATGCATACTGGGCACTTACTTCTGCAAGGCTCAAAGGCCAGAGATGATTAAGAGACAGTTCCTGATCTAAAGAATCTTAAAATCTAGTGGAAGAGTATAAAAAAGCTGACAATAATATTAGGAAGAACAAAATACATGCTCTAGACGAGCTGCAAGTGAATTGCTGTGGAAGTGCAGTGGGAGTAGCAGTTTCCCGGCATAGAGAAAACACTCAATAAGATGCTGGTAAATGAAGGCTGATGGAGCTAGTGAGCACTTGGCTACTGGTGAAATACTGGCTCCCAGACATGCTCTGCAAAGCAGCCTCATCTTGGCCCACTTCACTTCTGCACCACCTCAGCCCACCACAGACCCCTACCTGAGGCCTTGTGATGGGCTCTGCCCTTAGCAGAGCTGGCCTGACTCCTTGCAGCAATCTGAGCTCTGCCTCTCTCTATTGAATGCAGGCCAAGCATTGCTCTTCCAGCATCGTCAACATGCCACATCACTTTGCAAAGCCTGCATCTTACAGGCTAAGCTAATAACCCCCAAGGGATCTTAGGCAGGAGGCTCAGGTTGCAGAAAAATTGGTTCAATTCTGAGCCCTGTTGTGACTAATCTTTTCTACCTTCTATTAAACGAGGGTCTTATCAATCTGGAGGCTTCTTTTGCTTTGCATAGGAAATCAAATAGTGAGAAGTACAAGACAAGCAAAAGGGAAAGCAGTGAAATACATAGCAGCATCGGGAATTTTGTCAAGAGACACAGAAGTGCCCAGCAGTTGACAGTTTCTCTGTTGTACAAATAGAAGCAACCTATTGACTTAACGCAATAAAATCCCAGGGGCATACTGTGATGTTTCATAATCATAATGTCTGGGACTTGTCAGTTTTGAGATTCCCAAAGTTTTAGTCTAATGGCAAAGTGGAACCAAAGTGGACCCTTTGAAAGAGGTGATCTCAGCAGCCCGGTGGGTCAGGGGAGCAGGGTGTGGCCAGGGGACCGTGGGAAGGGTCCCCTCAAGGCATTGGCACAGGACAGAGGAAGGGCCAGGGTCTGCAGGGAGAGGTCTGGATTTGGGTTCTGGTTCTCTACAAACCAGACATAAAATCTTAGATAAATCACTTCACCTTTGTGAACTTCTGCCTTCTCATATTTAAAATGGAAGTATTAGCCAGTCCAAGTGCAGTGGTATTGATATTTACAACTAATTGATCACAAACAGTTACAGATTTCTTTGTTCCTTCTCCACTCCCACTCCTTCACCTGACTATCCTTAGAAACAAAGTAAGAGTAGACCGGATGCGGTGGCTCATGCCTGTAATCCCAGCACTTTGGGAGGCTGAGGCGGGTGGATCCCTTGAGGTCAAGAGCTCGAGACCAGCCTGGCCAACATGGTGAAACGTCGTCTCCACCAAAAATATTTAAAAATTAGCCAGGCATGGTCGTGGTGGCCTATAATCCCAGATACTAGGGAGGCTGAGGCAAGAGAGTCACTTGAACCGGGGAGGGGGAGGTTCAATGAGCCGAGATCGCACCACTGCACTCCAGCCTGGGCGACAGAGCGAGACTCCATCTTGAAAGAAAAAAAAACAGGAGTAGTAAGATCTTCTCTGACAGGATGGTTCAGAGACATAAACACCGTGAAGTCATTTTCCAGAAGACAGAAATCAGTGCAATGAGGATTTAAACACAGTGAATTTATAGGCCCAAACCATAGCTCTAGATAGGGTTAGCAAACATGAAGAAACCAGTTTTTCTTTTCTTCATTTTTTGAGAATTGACTATTTGTCGTCTCTTGAGACTTCAAGTTCCTAAAATGGCAATTAAGTATAATTATAATGACCATTTATTGAGCGCATGCTCTGTGCCCCACAGGCCCTGTGTTAACTTCTCCATAGGCATTAACTCATGCAATCCTCACAACATTCCTATGAGATAGGAATTTCACAGATAAATAAAGAGTTAGGTTAGAGAGGTAAGTAATTTTCCCAAAGTTACACAATTAGAGGCAGAGGCCACATTTGGACCCAGAGCTAAATCTTCTTCAGGGCTAGTTTTGACTTTAAAAACAGAGGCAAGAAGATGGCCCATTCCTTTCCTAGGTCATAAAGAATAGAATCCTGAAGTCTCTCCTTTCCTTACCCTCTTCCTGGGACTTTTACTAGAGTGCGAATGGAGAAAAACCAAAGCTTGAAGCTTATGGGTTCCAGTTCTTCACTGACACCATTGCCCGCTGCTACCCTGGCAGCAGGCAATAATTGTAATTGTCATTCCAGGAGCCACATTTATTGAGCAGTTGCTAGCTTTGCTCAGCATTCAACCCTCATCTCATTTAACCTGTTTGTCCTGCTCTAGAACTTCCTCTACTTTACAAGAGAGTAAACAGATCAGATCAAGAGAGATTGAAATTCCATGCTCTGAGTCTTATAATGTAAAGTGACATGGCCTCTCTTGTTTCTGCTGTATTCACTTGAGACTCAGAGCCAATTAATTCTGTGAATGTTGGTTATGCAGCCCACCCGATGCCAACATGAACAGCCAGTGGAAGAAAGCTGGTTTCTGGAAACTCACCACGGGCAGCCTGCATTTGTCTTTCCAAACTGCTTTGGGATGAGCTGAATTCAGACCCCTCCCCCTAGTGTGGTTATGGTAGTGGGAGATCGGAATGGAAGAGAAGGAAGGCTGAACACTTTCCTCCCACCTAGGAGTGGGGTAGACTGAACCACTGTGCAGATTGAGGAGCCCCACACAGTGCTTTCGGGCCAGAGCAGGCTCTCTTCCCTCAGGACATACTCACTCGGCAGCAGATTCCTGAGATTCCACATAGCTCTATGGCGAGGCCTTATCCTGCTGACCTCTCAGCCCAGGCTGCCCAGGGGCAACCACCCACCACTCCCAGAAGGAGCCCTGTCTCAGTCAAGGCCTCTGAGCTCACTCTGCTTGTCTGCTTGCTAGGGCTAAAGCCTCAGTGTGATCAAATAGTGTAGCAGATATGGAAGGTGAGGGAGGGAGAAAAGAAGGAGAGGAAGGAAGGGGAAGGGGAAGAAGAAGAAAGGGAAGGAGGGAGGGAGAGGGCTTTGGAAGGGGTGCAGAGGGAAGGGATGTCAGGCAGAAAAAACAGAAGCTGCGTATTGATGTCCAGTCTCCCTGCCCAGATGGGGCAAGAGAACAGGCCCCCGCCATGTATCTCTGAGGCCCAAGCTGGACATGAGAACACGTAGGCCTGGTCTTGGGGTGGAAACTCACGCATTTCCAGAGGGGTGAGATGTTAATACAGTCAGAACTGAAACTAGAAGGCCTGGACCAAAGCACCAGGTGCAGACAAGGAAGGACACGAGGCTCAAGCCAAGATTCAAGGCAGTGGGTGAGGAGTTGACATGCAGGAGCCTGGTGAGGGGAGGGTGGAGAAGCAGAAGGAGGTTGAGACAGAAACTTGAGAGACTCCTCCAGTGGAACCTGGGGCTGGGGAGGGCTGTGTCCTGAGTGGGACGGAGCAGGTTGTCTCACTGTCCCTTCCTGTTCCTGCCCCCTTCCCTCCTCAGAGCAGCCCACCTAGGCCAGCTCGAAAGCAGAGTCGCAGGTGCGCACCTGATTCCTTCCTCCCTGTGCTGAATGAGAAGGCAGATTCAGCCCTCCTTATCCATTCTGTAAGAATGCACGCAGAGGCGCCTTCTTGGGCACAGCCCCACTTACCACTTACCAGAGCTTGCTTGTAAGTCCTCCCTGAACTATTGCCTTCCCCAAAGGGTCATTCAGAGCCATGCTGATACAGTCACAGCACCAGCGCCATTGCAGATGACCTCGTGCTTTATCTCATGCCCAGGCTCAATCAATCAGAGACACAGTAAGTTCCTGAAGTGATGAGAACGCGTACAGAACAGCACTCAGAGTTCCAGAAGCTAGTTATTTTCATCAAAACAAACAATCCTTATTTACTGCCCACAGGACAAGGCCTGGTTTTGAGCAGGCTTCCCTCCCTCCTGTCCACCCTCAGCATACAGACACACCCTCCCTCTCCACCTCTGTGCTGGTGTGGGTCAGAAACCCACATGCTGACCTGGCTGCCTGAGATCCACCCCACACTGCCTCCCACGCGCCAACCTTTTCAAGTCCCTAACCATTCCCACCAAAATTAACCCAAGCCTCCCTGAGCCCAACTGGGAGTTTCCAGAGGGGAAATAATATTAACTAGCTGAGGGTCCCACTAGACTCCAGCCATTGGAATAGCTTTACAAATGTTCTATCTTCAGTCCTTACAGCAGTTCTTTGGGGAATTGTGTCAGGGGGAACTTAAAGCTCAGAGAGGTTAAACACTGCATCCAAGATCACACAGCATAAAGCACCAGTGCCAATATCTCAAAGCATTTTTTTTTCACTCAGCCTGTCCAATTTTTAACATTTTTCAGAAGTCTAAACTAAGTTAGATGGGGATGGACTTTATTCAATTTTGTATGCCCTAGAACTGGCCTACTGCTCAGTAGGTAAGAGGTAGAACATCAATGTTGAATTAATGAATAGATGAATAAATGAACAAATAAGAGACAATGCATATGTTGAAATGAACCTTGATGATGATAAATGAAGATGTTAGTCTTCTCAGACAACATCCTTATGTATTTGTATGCTGAGGACAATTCTGAAGCAATGATCCTATTTCAGTTTGTGTCTTCTGTACCAGTTCTTAAAAAATGGGCTTGGGCTGGGTACAGTGGCTCATGCCTATAATCCCAGCACTTTGGGAGGCCAAGGTGGGAGGATTGCTTGAGCCTAGGCGTTTGAGACTAGCCTGGAAAATATAGTGAGATTCCATCTCTACAAAAAAATTTTTAATTAACCAGGCATGTTGGCATGTGCCTTTAGTCCCAGCTACTTGAGTGGCTGAGGTGGGAGGACTACTTGATCCCAGGAGGCTGAGATTGCAGTGAGCAGTGATTGTGCCACTGCACACCAGCCTGGGCAACAGAGCAAGATCCTGTCTCTTAAAAAATAAAAATAAACCAAAAAACAACAAACTGAAGCCTGTTCAGAGGAAAATATCAGGATTAAAAGGAGCCCCACAGTGATATATCAGGAAGAACCATGGTTGGTACTGTTAGAGAACAGAACATTCTGTGTCCAAATATTTGAAAGCTGGCTAAGGGTGTGTGGAAGAGGAAGAGGTTCTAATTCCTGTTCTCTCCATGAGGACTAGGATCAGGTCGGGCACGGTGGCTCACATCTGTAATCCCAACACTTTGGGAAGCTTAGGCTGGAGGATCCCTTGAGCCCAGCAGTTTGACATCAGCCTGAGCAACATAGTGAGTAAGACCCTGACTCTATTTTAAAAAAATTATTTAAAAAAATAAAAAAAGGAGTCAGATCAAAAAGTGAAAATGTGGTAGAGCTGACCTATCATCAACATATTTGATTTCATGAATTCATTCAACGACTTTTTGGGGGGCACCTCCTGCAAGTGAGGCACAATTGAAGGTGTCTAAAGAAGAAATCTTATCTAAATTGCAATGCCTGTAAGAAAAATTACACAAAATTTACTAGGGGCTTCTCTTAGGGCCTTGAAAAAGATCTATATGAGAAAGGGGCCCTGAAGCTTAGACTATCACTTTCACATTCAGTTCACCTCTACCCTGTTCACTCCCTTCCTCATCAGTAATCCTTAGATTTTATGATTCATGCTTTCATTAAAAACAAGCAAATATATGTATTTACATCCCCCTTTTCTTAAATAAAAATAAAATACTATACTTGTTTTCCAACTTGAGTTAATATAGCCTCTAGATAGCTGCATAGCAGTACATATAATTATTCCTCATTTCTTTTTACAGCTGCATAATATTCCATTATGTGGACATACCATTGTTTATTCAAACATTTCCCTTTTGATGAACACTTGATTACTTTCTGATCTTTTACTGCTAAACAATAATCTAATGAATGACCTGGAGTGTCATCTTTTTAATATTTGTGCCAACAAATCTTTTGGATGGATTACTAGCTGTGGGATTTCCAAAGGATCAATACATATGTAACTTTGTTAGATATTGCCAAATTCCCTTCCATGGGAGTTGTAGCTGAGGCCTCTCTTAATACCATACCAGCCTCTCCCACCACCTGCTGCTGCTTCATGCACTGCCCATAAAGTGTGGCCCACAACCACCTCCAGAGTGGCCAGTATCTAGGGAGCACTCTGAGAAGAGGGAGAATCACAGAATCATACAGTGGCAGGTTGGAAAGGGCCCTGAGGTGGAGACACCTATATTACAGGAGCATTGCTAAACTACTGCCATCCAAGGCTGCCTGGAGTCAACAAGCTTTGAGGATCTATCTCTGAGTTGGGAGATGATTAGTAACAATGTAACATTAATAACGATCTGAAAGACAATTATTATAAGATTAATAATTTGAAAGATCAGATGTAACAGAGGAGGACTGGGAAGGCAGGTAGCTGTGCTCAATGTGCCTCATGCCCACTGGGGCCTCCAGACCCCAAGCCCAGAAGAAAAGGGCCTCAGCTCTTCAGGGAGAGATCCTGTCCACCCTCTCAGTGTGTGTTCACATTCAAAACTATAAAGTCAAACTAGCTGAGGGACAGCAGCTGCCCAGGACTTAGCTTGTTTATAGCACAAACTATAAATATTCCCCCCCTCCCCACCCCACCCCTCCCTTGTGAAAATGGTGTAAAGAGACCAATGCAGCAGGATTGGCTATGTTGCCATCTGTGACTCTGTTCCTACAACAAATGCTTCACAGCTGCATGTCACCTGCCAGCTCCGTCAGCGCACTGGCACGCTTGAGCTGACAGCATTTGGGGTGCAGCTGGGGCAGGGCCAGTGGAATCCCAACCCTCTATTTGGAAGGAAACCTCACCCCTTCTTAGGAATAGGTTGACAACAGGACACCCCAAATGCTCCTGAGACAATAAAGAATCATTCCATGACCAAAGAGGCTGTAGCACAAGGCAGTGCAGGCAACCCTGGGCATCTGCAGCAGGTCCCTCCAGAGTTTGCAGCAACATAAGGCTCTTTTTAAAGCTTTTAGACCACAGGGTACAGTTGGGAGCAACAACTTCCCACTCCAGCACAGAGGCATGTGAAATAGACCCATCAGAAACTGAGAGCAAGTACATTTCAAAATTTGCCTCTCCACTTGGAAAACTTGGAGGACAAATTTTATGTCCACATTTTGTCACTGATTCTATTATTTGCAGGTCACCACTATTGTTTTTAAATGATTAGGGTCACACTCATTTCTTTCTTTCTTTTTTTTTTTTTACTTTAAGTTCTAGAGTACATGTACACAAAGTGCAGGTTTGTTACATATGTATACATGTGCCATGTTGGTGTGCTGCACCCATGAACTCATCATTTACATTAGGTGTATCTCCTAATGCTATCCCTCCCCCCTCCCCCCAATCCACACACTCATTTCTTTTTAATTGTTCCAGGTGGTCAGGGGCTTTGTTCTTCTCTGCCCTTCTTAGCTTAGCAGCCAGCCATCTCTCCCTGCACTTGCACATTTGTAATCTGTCTGCAGCTCGAAAGAAAAGCTAATGGGCCCTCATCTCTGGCTGCTCCTACTCCTCCTCACTCCAGATTCATTGCAGGGTTGCTTGGGTAGATTTGCTCAAAGCTTAAGGAGAAACAATTAGGGAGGACTTCAGCTTGTCCTGGGCAGGAAAGGATTTGAAGAAACCATCCCCGCATCTGGAACATGGCCTAACAATGGTAGAGCCTCTACCAAATGTGACTGTGGCTACAGCCTAGGAAGAACAGGGTGCTTTTAAATCTCCCACTCCTTATCTGTACACCCACGTTCATAGCAGCATTATTCACGATAGCCAAAAGGTGAAAGCAACCTGTGTCCATCAACAGAGGAATGGATAAACAAAATATGGTCTATACATACAATGGCATATTATTCAGCCCTAAAAAGGAAGGAAATCCTGATACATGTTACAACATAGATGAAACTGGAGTGAAATAAGCCAGACACAAAAAGATAAAAACTATATGATTCTACTTACATGAAGTACCTAAGAGTAGTAAAATTCAAAGAGATAGAAGTAGAATGGTGGTTGTTGGGGCTGGGAGAGGAGAAAATGGGGAGTTTTTTTTAATAGGTACAGAGTTTTGGATTGGGAAGATGAAAAAGTTATGGAAATAGATGATGGTGATTGTTGCCCAACCATATGAATGTATTTAATGCCACTTAAAATTGTTAAAGTGGTAAATTTTACATTATGCATATTTATACCATTAAAAAATAATCTTTTTTTTTTTTTTTGGAGATGGAGTCTCACTCTGTCGCCCAGACTGCAGTGCAGTTGCGTGATCTCGGCTCACTGCAACCTCTGCCTCCTGGGTTCAAGCGATTCTCCTGCCTTAGGCCCCTGAGTAGCTGGGACTACAGGCATTCATCACCATGCCTGGCTAATTTTTGTATTTTTTACTAGAGACGGGGTTTCACCATATTGGCCAGGCTGGTCTTGAACTCCTGACCTCAAATGACCCACCTTGCTTGGCCTCCCAAAGTGGTGGGATTATAGGCATGAACAACCACACCCAGTCACAAAAAATAAAAATTTTTAAAATAAATTTTTTAAAAAAGATTTATGCCAAGGTTCATTTAAAAGGTACACTTGCTTTAAGGATTAATGCAACAATGAGTTTAAAATAAGTGTGTGATTTATCAAAAAAGAGGTTGAGTCTACAAAGGCATCATAAGACAAAAGTGAAGGAAACCAGGACAGACGAGGGCCCCGGGACAGGGCCTAACAGTAAGGAAAAACTCAAGGAAAGTAGGATTAACTGTAAGGTATGACCTCATTTGAAGTAGCCTGGAGAAGTCAGTGAAAAAAAAAATCCTCATTCCTTCAGGCACTATTGTGTCTTTGGGGGATCCAGACCTGTCTTGAGGGTTCTGGTAGCTACAGTTGGGATCTAAAGTTCAGATACATCATTTCCTTTCAATGGCTTGGCCATGTGGATAGAAAAGTGAAGCATGGGAGCTGATGTGTTGATCTCAGGAGATTGATTGCTGGCTTTCTGTGTCCTTAAGCTCTTCATGGAGAGCTCAGCTGCCCCACCTGAGAGTCATCCCAGTCTAGAAGAGCAAACCCTCTTTTGACTCTCAACCCACTTGGTGTTTGCTTTTCTCTCCCTGTTCTCAGGTTCTTGCTTCTGTACCCAGGATGCTTTACCTGCATCTGGCTCCTTTGACTTGAAAAATCCCCAAATTCTAGCCTTTGGGGCTTCTTAAATGATCTTAGCTCCACCCACAAAACTCCTTGCTTTATTCTCTAGCAGGGAAGGACAGCATCTCCACTCCTACAATGCAACTCCCCCTTATGCTCCTCCTAGAAGACGCAGAAAGAGCCTGCCCTCCAGGTCTTTTTGAGAAGCCACCCGTGCACTGAGATGTTGAATGCTAGGTCCCCACCCTACGAGGTGGAGGGAGAGCACTGGCCCCTGCAGAAGCCAAGCCTGGAGAGATGGGCTTCCTCTACACAGAGCAGAGTCCTGGACCTTCAGACCCAGAGGCTCTAAGATCAGGGGCCAATCTGGAATCATCTCTGCAGTAAAACACCTGGGAGCCAGTGATGGTAGCAGCTCCCTGCCTCTGTCATTACACCTGCCAGACTGCTCTCAGGGCAAGGGGCTCCCTTTGGTCTCCTAGTTCCTCAGCATTCACCTTCCCGTCCTGCCTGTGTCTTTCTCTGTTCCACATTAGAAATGGTTGCATTTCAGAGACTCAGAGACATCTAGCCTCAAACAGACCCAGGGAATCTGACCTATGAACCTCTGGGTGACTGCCCTGGCCCAAGTTCGGCTGATTGCCCTCAATGAATAAATAAACTTTAGCCAAGGCTAATACAGTTGCTAAAGATCACTTACTCCACTGAAGATCTAACTTGGCTTGTGGGTCCCTGTGACTACCATCTGCTTGGGGAAAGAGCAGAAAGTAATGCAGAGTTGCTAAGAGCCTCTGCAAGAGAGATATCCTGTTAAGTCTCTCCTGCCTTTTCCCTATAGGCAACCCACCCAAAGAGTCTCACCCTTGACAGCTGAACTGGCTGTGAACCAGAAACCAAACACATAAATTTTCACACACACATGTACACACACATACATACATGTGACTATATACACAAATGTATACATTCAAATATACATACATAGAAATATAAATAAAGTATGTGTGTATATTTGAATGTATATATGTGTGTGTTTGTATATGTATTATATATATATAAGTATGTGTGTATATTTGAGTGTATATATGTGTGTATGTATATGTATTACATATATGATATATATATATGAAATCCAGTCACTTAGTGCTTACTACATACCAGGCTCTGACTTAGGCACTTCACAAATACCATCTCCTTTAATCCTAGTGATGACCCTGTGAGGTAGACACTATTCATGTCCTTATTCGATAGATGGGGACACTGAGTCACAGAGAGATGAACTAAATTTTCTGAGGTCATTCAGCCAGGGAGTGGCAGAGCCAGGATTCAAACCCGGGATGCTCAGCCCTAACCACGTTGCAAAATCTAATGTAAAGCACTTGGTATATAACAGGTACTGGGCAATGGTAGTAGGATTAGCGTTACTATTTTACCACAGCCTCAACTCGCCTACCTTTTCACTGTGGAACACTGGAAAAATGACTGGGAACAAGCTTCTTTGGTAAATGGCCGGTTCTAGTCAAGTCAGGGATATAGGATGATACAAAGTAATTCCACATACATGATCTTTGGCACTCCTGCATTTAATATTAGTTCATTTGTCTAAAGACCTATAACTGATTATGCTTTCTAATTTTCCAGAGGCATAAATCTGAGTCATGCGTCGGATTCAGAATCTGGTTTCTGAGCACTGGTCTTGTTGTCAGTGAATGGGCCGAGCCAGCTGCGACATGCCTGCATCATATCACAGCTTCATTACTCTCTGTTTGCTGCTCTTCATATAGAAACTTGTGAATGACAAACACTCGTGTTTCTTTATGGAAAATGGATGCCACAAGAATGATAACTGTTGGTGCTGATGATGGAAGCAAAGACATATAAAAAACTGATCATTCATTCTTCAAAATAGGAGTCTTAAACAAATTGAAGAAGAGTGGAACATGGGATTGGCAGTGACCCAGATCTGTGCCACGATCACGTCTACCGTAAGTTCTGTGCAAAACCTCAGAATAAGCGGTTTGTGAATTTCTACAGATATTTGTCTGGAAAACTGTGTGAAATCTGAAAGGGCGGGAGCTTGAGGTATGAGAACGTGTAAAGAGAAGAGGAGACCTGACCGAAATGATACGCTATAGATGTCTTTACCATTTTAGGAATTTCCCCAGGTCTGGGGATGAAAGCTTCATGAATGCAATGGATTTGCTCTACCTAAGAACACAGCTTGGTAGGGCCTTGGATATAGAAATCCCTTTCTCTTTTTATTCAGGGAAGACAGTAAATGGGAGCACCTGGGCTCATGAGGGTCTCATGTTGGAGTGAGCTGGGCTAAGACTCCCCATGATCCCTGTCCACAGCCAAAGGGCCGGCTCAAGACTCCTCCCCAGCCTCTGTATTCCCAAGGCAGCACAGATTGGCAGGTTCAAGTATGATCGCTCTACACTTGGCCTCCTTTCCTCAATGCCCTGCCCTCCTTTATTCCTCCATTTTCCTGACTTCAATGTTTCTACCAGCATTTTCAATATAGAAGGGGACTCATCAGATCAGCTTCTACCAGGGCTGATATTTAACTTGCTGGGGAGCCAACAGTTGTGACATTAACAAAGAACAGTAAGAGCAAAGGCATGGCTGAAAACAAAGATAACTAGTGGGCTATTTTATGCACAAATGGTCCTTTGCCATTCCCATCAAGCTGAAAACAAATATCCTGAAACTATTGATCAGCAGCCAGTTAAATTAAATATCTAATTAAAAGAGAATTAGAGCTGTTTTAAAATCAGACGCTTCAAACACTTGCCAGTCAGAACATGATGAAACTGGGGGTTTTAACTGAGTAGCAGCAGCAAATAAAATATTTACAGATCTAAGCAGAAATAAATGCATAGATTCTCATTTTTAATGAAAATGCACATATGGCTATTTCAAACACACCCTGGTGAATACTTGATGGCCCTGATTTAGAGAATGTGCAGGGAGCACAGAATGCAGGCGAAGCACCATTTGTCAGGAAATGGGATAGAACCATCCAATGTTTCCAAGTGTGATCATTTGTAATGGAACAGGGAGAATGCTGCAAATGGAATTCAAGTAGGATTGCCAGATAAAATATAGGACAGTGAATTGTCTTTTGAATGTATGTCCCAAATATTGCTTGGGACATACTTATGCTAAAATTTTATCTGTTTATCCGAAATTCAAATTTAACCAGACATACTGTATTTTTATTTGCTAAATCTGCCAACCCTAAATCCAAGATTGTAAGTAACCCCAGTGACCTGGAGAATAGCTGGGTGACCAGCAGAAGAGAATCCTGAAGTGGCTCAAGTGCTGCAAGGGTGTCATGTGAGAATTCGAGCCTCCATCTCTTCATTTGTACAGGGGAGAATGATACTGTGCAGAGCTGCTGCTGTAAGGATTATCAGCGAAGTCATAAATCACATAAATGTCTGCCACATTTCCTGTATGCAGGCAATAGTAGTCACTATTGGTATGCAGAGGGCCTATAGCCAGTGAGTGGCAAACAATAAGCCCTTAATATAAGTGGTTCTTATTTCTAAAAGAAAGAGAGCTGTTAAGTAAGAGTGGCCATCATTTATGAGCACCTATCATATATATCAAGCACTTTGCCACATTGTCTTTTTTCACATTGTCTTTTTTTTTTTTTTTTTTTTTTTTTTTT